>NC_134037.1:216496167-216598667 GCF_965140245.1 Athene noctua
ATAAAGACAATAGATCTGCAAAATCTATGCTTTGTTTTGCACTTCCCACCCCCCCCACCCCCCCATTTTTTCTCCTTGAATGGCTTGTTTTCTCTGAATTTTTATACTAAAATAGAGAGATCTTATCTCCCCTGTCTTGTCTTAGTTGACATTCAGGTAACTGTGTTTTCTGTGCTTTAGTTAAACGCAGAGACACACATAGGCTACTTCAAACAGTATTTTGAACATTAAACAGAAGATTTAATAGATGGTCAATTAGTTACAGACTAGTGGGGGGCTTTTTTCAGTTACTGTGAGACTCTATGCTTTGAAATAGTAGATGATGACATTAGGTTACCCCATGGGTAAGAAAAGAAATAGGAATGAGGGGAAATTAGGAATCTGGGAGAAAGAATCTCTCACTAACCATGAGAGAGAAGGGTGACAAGCACCTGTCTCAAGCACCTGGACACAAATGTACACATATTTGGGAAGGAAGCAGAAGATCTTGCTGCAGATGACCATTTAAGAAAAGAAACATACTGAGCCAGATTCTTCTCAGAGGTACACAGTAAAAGGACAAGAGACAATGGTCATAGTTGTGACAAAGGAAATTGTGATATGTATGTAAGTAAAACAAAAGAAAAAAAAATAAATCATTAAGTGCAGGTTACCCAGAGATTTTCAGAACTGAACAAGACATGGCTTTGAGCAACCTTGGGTAACTCCAGTATATCCATGCTCCAAGTAAGAGTTTGCCCTAGATGATTCTCAGAGGTACTTTCCAATATTAGTTTTTCTATGACTCTTGGTAGATGATAAATAAATTTTCTCTTGATAATGTTTCTGTGCTTTTTTGTTTAATTTTTGGCTGATATTAGAACATGGAACAGTTCACTGTTTCTATAAGTGGTATAATTTTATAACTGTTTCTTAAAACAATCTAAAATGTCTAACCAACATTTTATGTAGTAGCTATTTAATATTTATAGCTATAAGCATATCTAAACCAGGGACGTTTAAGCTACACAAATGATACACTCACAGATAAAATGTAAAACTTATACTAATAGGACAATTTCCTTTGGTGACTGCCAACATCAGTAAAATTATGTACAACTAATGCTGGGCTTTAGCAGTATTGACCTCTTTGACAAAACAGTGTTTCAGTTTGCTTAAAAAGTAATTGCTGTGGGATTCCTTAAGTCTTTATCTTTAGATAACCATAAATCCTTTTTTTTTTTTTTTTTTTTTTTAGGTTGCTCAGTATTTATGTCCTCAGCTAGCTTTTGTATTTGTATAGAAGAGGGTCATATCATTTTAGCTATAACTTTTCTCACATTTTATTCTGTCTAATCCAGCCTTAATGCTCTTTATAAACATTCAGTCAGGGTTCAGAGAATAGTTAATAGATGTTATTCATTTAGCATAATTTCCCTGTATTTATTTGTGAAGTTCTGCAAAGGCATTATAATTTTTAATTATCATTCATATTTAGGAAAAATATATGAACATAATGAAAAAAAAAAAAGTGTCAATAATTGACTAATTTTCCTGTCATAGTTTCTTTTCCATTAAATGTTAAAACTACATCACTTATTTATCCCATAGTGTGCAACAGGATACTCCAGTGTATCCCCAACACAAGGATTTGTTTTATGCCTTTTTTTTTTCCCCCTAAAGTGGCTTTATTAATTCACACAAGAATTATTTCCACAAGTTTTTTTCACAAATGTACAGTAAAATTATGTCTAAAGGACAAGGACTGTGAAAAGGCTTTCAAAAAGCTTTATCTTTTTCTCTTTTGTAGGAAAAAGAAACAAGGATTAATTTTAGTAGAAAATAGAGCATACACATGCTAATTTCACTAAAATCCAATCCTGTGTCAACTGTAAAGTGAAGGGACCAATTAAGAATACAAATACAACAGGAGAAAATGAGATGCTCGAAGCAAATTAAATATCAGTTAAGAATTATGGCAATGGATTTTGTATGAAAAAAATATTATGAAGTGGAAACTAGAGTTAGCAAAATTAAATACAAGATTTTTTAAAAATATTTTAGGAATAAAAATGTCTTAATGCCCCCAAACAAAACAAGACTATTACTAGACAGACACTAAAATGTTACTGAAAAGAAGGAAAGAAAGAAAGTCAAGTTAAAGAGGAAGTTGGAGAGAAAGAAGTGGAAAGCAAGGCAGGGCAATGCAAAGGCAGGAAGAAACATTTGTCTAAGTATTTTTCTTCAGTACTTGGAATTATGCTAGATGTATTTGTGTCATATCAAGTCATTTTGAAATTGATAATAATTGAAAAAGATGTTAGGAAAAATCTAACAAAAATAATGAAACCATACAGAATAAGAATGTTACTAATACAGTCTGCAAGAATCAGTATAAAATTTCATTTTTAGAAAATTCACTGGTGATTTTAAAGTGTTGATATCCTTGCTGATACAATATGCTCACCCAGGCAGGCAAAAAGCGTGACAGCACCATCAGTCATATGCTACAAATAATGGGAAAAAATTACTAATAGAAATACTTGCATCTGCTTTTGCTACAACTTTCAAAAGAGAAATTAATATTTTCAGAAGTAAATTTTTGACTGAATACAGCACAGATGCAGCACTGTGGCCCCTGTATCAAAGTTTACCTTGCCATAGTTGAAACTAGGCAATAAAGTATTCCTTTTGGAGATAAATTTCTGATGTTAGAAAAAATTCTGTGAAACTAAAAGTGATAAATCTATTACCCACATTACACCAGACAGTGCTAATGTTAGCAGATATACAAAATATATATACCACCAAAGGAGGTGTCAACAATGGTATAATACTGAAGAACACTAAATATGGTAGCTTTTTACTGATGCAGTATTCTGTGGCCTGTTTTCTTAGCTATTCCTATGTTACTTTTGCACTGGGTAGAAATCTTATTATAAATTCCTTTTTTTGTAAGGTTTTTACTGGCCTTTTATGCTTCTAGATTAGATTATTGCGATGGAAGGTGAAAGGACCAGACAGATGCTAGGTTGACAGGTCAGCAAGGAACATTAACACACAAATTGATTAAGCCAGGAAGAGAAAATATCACCCTTTGATAAGCACACAGGCTGTTCCTGCTAGTTCATTAAGAACTCTGAGCATGCTACAAGTGCAATTCATGCCTCACGTCCCCATTGAACTTTACAATGTGTCACAGCAGCCCATACAGGATCACTTTCCAGAATTTAGGTAGAAAGCATATGCTCTGAGTGGAGACGAGTGAAGAAATGCTTCTCTTAAGGTCTAATGAAAATTGGGCAGAGCACTGCATAGATGAAAGACACATGATCTGTGACCACTGTGAAGTTGTTATGAATTTTAATAACTGCCATGTGTGCTCTGAAGTATTTGACACTTTAACTGCTAATTTGTCAGCTATTTTTTGGACAAAAAAGTTGTAGATGGTACTTGCAGAGAGTGTAGACTAAATTTAATTTGTTTATAAGAAAAGCATTTTGGAGAAAAAAATATTTACATCCAGAGCTACCCATCTTTTTATGAGCTCCAAATTTAGCAGTTCTTATTGGACTGTCATTTTGGGGTGAATATCTTGTTTTGGAAGTTAAAATTTATCACCTGGCAAAAAACAGATAGTGGCATAAAAAGAAGTGTAAATCTGAACACTGGGAGAGCGGAGGGGATGTCAAACCAGGTAGGAATCTGCTTCATAGAGAATCAGTTCTTAAGCATCTAGAAAGACTGCATAATGGTGTCTGTATGTATCTGTACAGAAAAGCCCCTAGGAAGTGTCTCTATTAATAGACTCTAAATGTGAAAAGAGGCAATGACAGATTGAGTTTTACTTTAGCCTTTAGAAAGATACTTACTGCATTGAAACAAACATTTCATACACTTGACAATGAGCATCTAAGGCAGAGGAAAAAGAACCTTTATACTTTTCTGTGATATTTGGAGAATACTAAGCAGAATTATATATTCTATACAAAATCTAGACACATACGGTCTTCACATGTTGGGGCAAAAAAACCTAGGTTGAGAATTCAGAATTACATTGTTGAAAAACTATGGTTGTTGAAAGCAGTATCAAGCCCTTGGTTTAGTGGATAAATCACTTGCATACAGAACCATAGAATCATAGAATGGTTTGGATTGGAAGGGACCTTAAAGATCATCTAGTTCCAACCCCTTTGCCACAGGCAGGGACACCTTCCACCAGATCAGGTTGCTCACAGCCCCGTCCAACCTGGCCTGAACACTGCCAAGGAGGGGGCAGCCACAGCTTCTATGGGAAACCTGTTTCACTGTCTCACCACCCTCAAAGTAAATAATTTCTTCCTAATGTTGAATCTAAATCTACTCCCTTTCAGTTTAAAACCATTACTCCTTGTTTTATCACTACACTCCCTGATACAGTCCCTCTTCCTGTTTCCTGTGGGGACCTTTTTAAGTACTGGAAGGCTGCTATAAGGTCTCCCCAGAGCTTTCTCTTTTTCAGGCTGGCAAACCCCAACTCTCTCAGCCTGTCCTCGTAAGGGAGGTGCTCCAGCCTCTGATCATCTTCATGGCTCTCCTCTGGACCTGCTCGAGTAGGTCTATGTCCTTCTTACACTTGGGGCTCCAGAGCTGAATACACTGCAGGTGGAGTCTCACGAGAGCAGAATAGAGGGGGAGAATCACCTCCCTCAACCTGCTGGTCACACTTTTCTTGGTGCAGCCCAGGATACGGTTGTTATGAGATAGATTTGGTTTTTTTTTCAGAAGCAATAAGCTGATTACTTCATCCATTTAAAGCAGTGCAAACTGAAAATCTTATTTCCCAAGTCACTGTATGTCTGTCAGTTAGGATTTCTGAAATGTCCATCACTGTAATATCTCTACATTGGGGAACTGAAAGACTGATATCCAAGAAGCAGACATCATTTTCAGTGATGAATTTAGAATTCTGCTGTGTTTGAAATTTCTTTACCTTCATCTGGTTCCCAAAGTGAGGTAGCAATTGTTAAGAGTATAGAGATTTGTGGACTAAATGTCAAATCCATAGGAAACAGAAACTGTGTTTAAGAGCAAAATCCACATACTATTTGACTAACTTTTTAGGTGCCTGAGGAGCCATTTCTGCCTTATGTGTTACTCCTAAAGTTTCTTAAAGACTTGCAGCTGTGTGTGCCCAAGAACTGAAGAGGCTGAGTTATCTAGGAGTACATCTGTACTGGGTGCAGGTGTCCAGGTGTTGTGGGTGGGGACTGCAGAGGTTGTCTCTGTGAAGAGAGGGTAGAGGCTGCTCCAGGTTGGACACAGACATTTCCACATGGCTCCAACAGACTCACCACATGCACAGCTGAGCAGCTCATCCAAAATAGTGGCATCTCTGAGAAAATATAGATAAGAAAAGGCTGCATATCACTGAGGAGTAAGGAAAAAAAAGTGAGAAACAAGCAGCTTATAGAAGAAGGAGGAGGTGATCCGGGCACCACAATAAAGATTCCCCTGCAGCCTATGGAAGAGATCATAGGGGAACAAGTATTTTTATGCAGCCCATGGAAAGGACTAGATTAGAGCAGATATCCACACTGCATCCCACAGAGGACTGCACACTAGAGCAGGTGGAGATTTCCTGAAGGATTTGCAGCCCATGGAGAGCTCATGATGGAACTCTTTTTTCCAAAGGACTGCAGTCTATGGACAGACACATACAGCAGCAGTTCTTCAAGGACCGTAGCCCATGGAGAGGAGCCACAGTCAAACAGGGGAAAAGTGTGAGGAAAAATGAGCCACAAAGATGAACCACCATGAACCAACTGTAACCCACAATTCCCTGTTCCCCTTGTCCTACTGGGGGAGGAGAAAAGAAGTAAAGGAGTAAGGAATGAAGGAGTTTAACTGAGCCTGAAAAAAATATGTGGGGAGGAAAGGTGTTTTATTTTTTATCTTCATTTCTCACTAGCCAAATTTATTTTAACTGACCACAAATTAAATTAGTTTTATCATAGAATATCATATTATACAGTGGCTTGTGTTGGAAGGGACCTTAAAGATCATCTAGTTCCAACTCCACTGCCATGGACAGGGACACCTTCTGCTAAATCAGGTTGCTCAAAGCCCCATCCACCGTGGTCTTGAACACTTCCAGGGAGGGGGTAACCACAACTTCTCTGGGCAACCTGTTCCAGTGACTCACCACCCTCACAGGAAAGAATTTCTTCCTTGTAGCTAATCTAAATCTACCCTCATTCAGTTTAAAGTCATTACCCCTTCACTACACTTCCTGATAGAGACCCTCCCCATCTTTCCTGTAGCCCCCTTTAAGTACTGGAAGACTGCTACAAGGTCTCCCCGGTTCTCTTCTCCAGGCTGAACAACACCAACTCTATCAACCTGTCCTGATAGGGGGTGTGCTCCATCCCCCTGATCATCTTCATGACCCTCCTCTAGACCTGCTCTAGCAGGTCCATGTTTATCTTATACTGGGGGCCCCAGAGTGGAACACAGTACTCCAGATGAGGTCTCATGAAAGTGGAGTAGAGGGGAAGAACCACCTCCCTCAACCTGCTGGCCACACTTATCTTGATGCAGCCGAGGATAGGGTCAGCTTTCTGGGCTGTGAGCACACACTGCTGACTCATATTCAGTTTTCCATCCACCAATACCCCCAAGTCCTTCTCTTCTGGGCTGCTCTCAATCCACTCATCGACCAGCCTGTATTTGTGCATGGGATTGCCTTGACCCATGTGCAGAAGCTTGCACTTGACCTTGAACTTCATAGGATTTGTACAGGCTCACCTCTCCAGCCCGTCCAGGTCCCTCTGGATGGCACATCCCTTCCCTCCAGCGTGCCATCACATTCCCACACAGCTTGGTGTCAGCAGCAGACTGGCTGAGGGTGCGCTCGATCTCTCTGCCCATGTCACCCACAATGACATTCAACAGCACTGGTCCCAACAGCGACCCCCGAGGAATGCCACTCGTCACTGCTCTCCCCAGGCCAAGCTTGGTTTATCCCTAATGGTAACGAGTAAGCAATCTCCCTGGCTTTATCTCAACCCTAAATCTATTTTGTCTTATTTTCTCCCTCTTGTCCTGTTGAGGAAGGTGAGTGAGAGAGCAGCTGGGTGGGTGTCTGCAGCCAGCTAAGGTCAACCCACCACAAGATTTTGTGCTCCTCACCACTTCACCTAAGGAACTAGATATACAACAGACATGTAAAGAGTATGTTAACACACACTAACACTGAGTGATATGTATGATATACAGCAGTCATAAACATGCTTACTCATAGACCGTTAACAATTTATTTTGCAAAGCTTATAGCTAGCTGACATTGCTTGCCCAGAAAGTGGGAATTTCAGGTTGAAAACATTTCTCAAATTAGAGAGGATAAAACCAGAATAATGCTTACAAGGACAATATCCTATAATATGGGACTTAAAGGGAGAAGAAGACAGAAGAAGGAAAGGAAGGAGGGAAAGACAAGTGGTGTCAATGTAGAATAAGGAATGCTAGGTTTCTTCTCTCAGCATTTTTTCTGTGTTTTATCTGAAGTTTATTGAAAGAAAATATGTAAGGAATATGTAAAATCCCCAAGTATTTAGTGAAAGAGGCAATTAATTTGCACACTCATTTGTCTTTTTCTCAGTATTTTTTACTCTGTTGCATGTGATGAAAGATATCCTGCCCTTGAGAGCATTAAGAACTTGAGAGCCAATGCAAGATCCCGTTGATTACAAGAGTGCATCTCCCAGACTTGTATATGGTTTATTTGGAGTGTATTTCTTTTTCAGCTTTAACAAGATAGGATTTATTTCCTTATGATATCAGCATATATTACACCATAAGGAGAATCTTTTCCCTGCAATGTAAGCTACTGCTCCAAATTTATCTTGTAGTTTTTATTCACACTCTAAATTATGTTGATTGTATCTTTCAGTTAAACACCAAATCTAAAGTCTCATCTCCCACCATTGTGTTATAAATGTTTACTCTGACAGCAATAACAAGGTTCAGGGTGTTTTATAGAAAGACATTGTCTTGCCTTAGAGATTTTTCAAACTCATATGGACAAAGGCAGGCTTGATCGGACCAGGAAGCTGTGCAACTCTACCCCTTAGCTCAGGTATTCACAATGGATTGACTAATGGTAATAGTTGAAAGAATTAGACAAAACCTCTAAGAAACTTACATATAAAATAAGATGCAAGGTACAGAAGAAGGATCAGCTGCCTGAGCAGAGCTACTAGGTGATAATCTTTTAGATTTCTAGTTGCTGGTCAGAAAGATATGAGCCTCCTCTAAGTATTCTCTCATACCTGTGAGCCCTGTGTGAACATCTTATATACCTAAGGGTTCTCAGATGGCATTAGGTGCCCATTTTAAGCAAGTCAGTAGTGCCCAAAACCAGGATCAATGGTAACAAAATTATAGAAGAATAGGAAAGTTGAGCATGTACCTTTGCAATGTTCTGCAATTCTAACTTGAAATATTTCAGTATTCCGAATCTGCTTAGGGGCTTAGAAGTCCACGAGTGCTGGTCAGTTTTAAGAACCACCTTTTAGAAGCACAAGAGCAAACAATCCCATTGTGTCTGAAGTCAAGCAAGCAGGGCAGAAGACCATCTTAGCTGAACAGGGAACTCCTCATGGAACTCAAGAGGAAAAATATATCGTACAATTTCTAGAAGTGAGGTCAGACTTTGCTGGAAGATCACAGAGCTGTGGTTTGTGTATGCAAGTAGAAGACGTGAAAGACCAAAGCTCAATTAAAGTTGCAAGTGGTCAGCATTGTGTTAGATAATGAGGATTTTTTTTAAGGTATATTAATAGCAAAAGGAGGTCTAAAGAAAACATTGGACTGATACTTGTTGAAGATGATAATCTGACTAATAATAATGAAGAAAAAGCAGAAACATTCACTGCTTTTTTTGCCTCAATCTTAAGTAATACTGACAGACAGGCTGCACAGTCGCCTGAGTCAGAGGAGCACCAGTGTGGGACCAGTGACTTTCCATTGGTGGACACTGAAATTGTAAGGGCCCAGCTCTACCAGATGAATGTGCCCAAGTCCATGGGGCCTGATGGGATTCATCCCAGAGTGCGGACGGAGGTAGCAGATGTTATGGTAGGACCTCTCTTGATCATCTACTACTTGGGAGTCTGGGGAGGTCTGTGCTGCCTGGAAGCTGGCCAGTGTTATTCCAGTCTACAAGAACGTTGTGAGAGAAGACCCAGTAAATTATGGACCTGTTAGTCTAGCCTCAGTTGCTGGAAAAATTATGGAGAAGATTATAGTGGGTGCTGTTAATAGGCATGTAAAGAAGAATTCAATCATTAGGTTCAGTCAACATGGGTTCACAAAGGAAAGTCCTGTTTAAATAACTTTATATTCTTCTATGAGAAGGTCACCCATCCAGTGGGTGAAGGGAAGGCAGTGGATGCAGTTTTTCTGGATTTTAGTAAGGTTTTTGATACTGTCCCTTACATCAGCCTTCAGGATAAAATTGATCAACTGTGGGATGAGCAGGTTCAGAGTTTGTTGGGTGCAGAACTGGCTGAACAGCAGCACTCAAAGTGTTGTGGTGAGTGGGGCTATATCTGGCTAGTGACAAGTCACCAGCAGTGTTCCTCAAGGTTCTATTGCAGGGCCAATTCTGTTCAACATATTTATCAACAATCTGGTTGAAGGAGTTGAATGCACCACTAACAAGTTTGCTGATGATACCAAACTGGGAGGTGTCGTTGATTCTCTTGAGGGACAAGATGTGTTTCAAAGGGATCTAGATAGATTGAAGCACTGGGCAACGATTAATGAGATGGAACTTAGCAAATCCAAATGCTGATTTCTGCTCCTAGGACAGAGTAATGCATGGCACAAATACAAACTGAGAGAGGAGTGGTTGGAGAGCAGCCCTTCAGAAAGGGATCTGGGGGTACTAGTAAACAGCAGGCTCAATATGAGTCAGCAATGAGCCCTGGCAGACAAGAGGGCAAACTGCATCCTGGGGTGCATCAAACACAGTATGACCAAGTGGTCAAAAGAGGTCATTATCCTACTGTATTCAGCATTGGTGCAGTTCTGGGGCTCACAATTTAAGAGGTATGTGAAGGTCCTTGACTGCATCCAGAGGAGAGCAGCAAAGCTGGTGAAAGGGCTGGAAGGCATGTCCTGCAAGGCACAGCTAAGGACTTTGGGTCTGTCCACTTTGGAGAAAAAGAATCTGAGGGGTGACCATATTGCTCTTTACAGTTCCCTGAAAAGGGGAAATCGAGAGGGAGGTGCTGAGCTCTTCTCCCTGGTATCCAGTAACAGAACATGTGAGAATGGCTCAAAGCTACATCAGGGGAGGTTCAGACTTTATCTTAGGAGGAATTTTTTTACTGAGAGGGTGGTCAAACACTGGAACAGGCTTCCTACAGAGGTAGTCAATGCTCCAAGCCTGTCGGTGTTTAAGAGGCATTTGGACTGTGACTTCTTCCCTTCCCTTCCCTTCCCTTCCCTTCCCTTCCCTTCCCTTCCCTTCCCTTCCCTTCCCTTCCCTTCCCTTCCCTTCCCTTCCCTTCCCTTCCCTTCCCTTCCCCTCCCCTCCATCGACACAACCATGCAGTTGATTTTTATCTGTGAGTGTAGCTCATCAGCCCAGCCAACAAACCCATATCTCTCCCATTTAGAGGTAAGAATGTTGTAGGGGACCATGTCAAAGGCATCACAGAATAGAATGGCAGTCACTGAAATCATCACAGTTAAATTTAGAAACCATAAAATGATAGGAAATTAAGATGAGGAGGTAAATGCTCTCCCTATCATGCTAAGGGATGGTTTAAAACTCTCTTTCCAAACACACCAGAAAACTTTTCTAAATTGGTGATGTCTTCCAAATTCAATGTGACTTTATCTTTCTTGCCAATTATGACCCAAGGATTGAAACCAGTTCCAAGTAATCTCAGTTGATTACCTACACCATCCAATACCATGTTACTGAAGGCAGGACACCATTTTGGTGATGGCTTTAAAACTGCAAAGGCAGTTTCATTTTGGAATTACCTTTAATTAAAACAGTTTGTGTTTCAAAAACAACCTACTAAAAATAATTGTCCTGCTCAAGAAAATAATTCATAAAATGAAAATTAAAATAGCAAGAGAAAAGTAAAAAAATTCTCTATAGGAAGGTGATTTTAATTTGTTTTATTATAATTTGCCATTGATATCACTGGTAATCTGCCAGTTCATTGCCATAGAAACAAGGCCACTTAAAAATATATCCTGTGTGGTTTAATCCAAAATGATCCACACTACTAAGTAGTTTTCCCTGTAAAATAATGTGAAATACAGATATAACTATGATTAAAATATCAATGTCTGATTTATTTAATGGATAATCTAAACCCACTTTTTGAGTCCATCAAGAAAGAACTTCAGAGGGGAAATTAATATGTTCCAGGAAATAAATATATTAAAGTACAATTAAAGATACCTACAGATCTTGCATGAAGGAATGCCCTCCATCATGGTATAAATTTCTAAATATAAATTTAGAAACCATAAATTGATTTTTTATGTAAATCAAATCAGTGATTTATTTTCCTTTTTAAATAACATAAAAATAGATCATTGGTTGCACTGAGTGAATTATCATTTTTCCAAACCCTTAATAAATGCATGAAAAGTTCTTCAAACTAAAAACTTATTTACTTCTATGTGGATTGGACCTTCAAATGGGTCCAATGGTAAAATGGGTCTTTTAGGTAAAACATTTCACTCATATTTTGCATGTGTTTGCTCAATTCAGGTTCTAGGTAGGAGTATTTTACCAATAGCTATAAGATTTCTGAAGTCTCTCCACTCTAGTTTTTGCTGTTGTATGAGATGTCATTCAAATATAGATAACTGATAAATTTTTGAAGGACTGTGATATTGTGGGGGAAAAAAAAAAAAAAAAAAGATATTTGGTGAGTACATTTCCCAAGGAGTCAGTTCAGATAGCACATGCTCCATATCTTCAGACATCAACTAGACTTAAGTGGCCTTCCTTAGAATATATCTCACCATTCAGTGAAATGCTGTACATCTGTCTTGAAACAGAACTGTCATGTCAATAAAGAATTATGTGCAGACTAGTTGTTACTGAAGCTAGCACATCAGACAGGTCAGTTGTGTAGACATGGTACTGCTTTATGTAAAACAGGCATGCCCTCAGAATATTTGCAGTGATGATAGCTGCCATAAACATCCCACTGAAATAGTTGTAAGAATGTAGTTCAGTAATATGTAAAGAAAATGTGACTTTTCACAGGCAACTCTTTAGGTGAAACTTAAAGCAAAACCAGAAGATCCTGTGTCCCACTGAGTCACTTACAGCTCGTAAATATGTTGTTTCAACACAACAGAAATCAGTTCCTGTTCACAGCAGACTTTAACACCTTTTTGGTAAAATGAACTTCATTGTCCTGCCTTTTCTAAAACCCCATCTCTGAAGACAGCTTCTTACCATCTTCACAATGACCGCTCATGTTCAGAGGAGAAGAAATACCTGTCTTTTCCCACCATCCCAAGTTTTCATACACAGAACCAGCAAATACAAAGTTTCAGTTTAAAACTCAGAAGGTACCTTCAGAAGACATTTAGTTTAAACTGTTCAAACCATGTAGAGTTAAAGAATGTTATTTAGGACCTTTTCTAGTCCAATTCTTTTCTAGTCTAGTGTCTCCCAAGGATGGATGTTACACAGTCTCTCTAGGCAACACAAGCCAGTGTTTGATCCCTGTTATAGGACACCTCCCCCTTCTTTTTTTAATATTGAGAATTTTCCATGCTCCCACCTGTGTCTGTTGCCTCTCCTTCTTCTGCTGTGAGATTCTGAGAAAGTCTCTTCTTCACACACTTCCATTAGGTGTCTGAAGACAATAATAAGACCGCCCTCTTAGTTTTCTCTTCTTAAGGCTGAACAAACCAAGTTTCTTCATCTTCTTGTACAGTGTGTGCACCGGCTCCTGATCCTGGTGGCCTCCTGCTGTACTCTCTCCAGTATGACAATGTCTTTCTTAGGATGGAGACCCCAAAGGCAGACTCAACACTCCAGGCACAATGTTATAAGTGCTAGAAGGGAATATTGACATCCCTTGACTTACTAGATGTATTGAAAATTATGCCCATGATGTGGTTGGCCTTCTTTACTGCAACAGCACATTCTTGACACATTCAATTTGTTATGGAGCCTGAGTCTTTTTCAGAAAAGAAGCTATCCAGTCAGTTCCCGCCTGCACTATCACACGGGGTTCTTCATTCCATGATGCAGGACTTCACACTTACATTTGGACCTTTCTATTGGTCCATTTCTCTTGTTCAGGTGATGCTGGGTAGCAGCCCTGTACTCCACTGTATCATCACCTCCACTCAGTCTGGTATTTTCAGCAATGTCATTGATTCTGTCTCTTCACTGAAGCTGTTAACAAAGCTGCAGCAGTAGTGAACTTGCTATTGAACCCTGAGAGACACCACTAGTAGTTGGCCACCAGTTGGACTTTCCACTGCAGATCCTCTGAATTCAGTTTGCCACCAGCTCTGTTATTGTCCTGACCCAAAGTTGGGGGAGGTTTCAATACAATCCCAAGGCGAGATTAAGACACAAACGAGGTCAAATGCTGTAGACCCAAAATAAGTTTTTATTATTAAAAAGGTGAATATGGGTAGCGATAGGACAGAATGGAAGGAAAAGGCAGAAATAAATCAAGGATGCAGGATAGGGCTGCAAGAATAGTCACCACCATGGATACAGCGGCGTCCCGTTGGTCCTCAGTCTTCAGTTCATCAGCGGTGGGTGCACATGGGTCTGGCTTCAATGGTAGATGCACAAAGAGCAAGATTTTCTGCTGCCTTTTTAAGTTCATCGTACCAGCTGATCAACATATCTGCTCAGCTTTCGTTTTTTTTTTCTCTGGTCCCACAAGTTTTGTTGCATCCAGCTTCAGGGCCCGAACGTTTGCCTCTTGTCAGTCCATTATCAATGCATGCATGGGGTCTGGCCTACACAATAGAGACACAAACGGCTACAGGATGGGGCCAGCTCAGCACACCTCTGCCCCTTTGAGGTTTGTCTAAAGAGTCCGGACAATGCAACCAAAGAAGTGTGGGGGGTGCACCCTTCAATACACTCCCGCTTCTCTGGGCAGCATCCCCCAGACCAATTCACAGGCCGCAGCAGCTTCTCTTGGAGGTTTGCACAGACACAAGCAAACTTTGAGACAGTCATATAACATTTCAGTCTCTCACAATTATCCAGTTATGTACCATATCGAGCCCATACTGTCTTGGATGACAGAGCCAAAAAGTGGACTGTTTGAAAACAGGCAGCCTGTTGATGCACAGGATACTATGATATCCACAAGCAAAAATAATTAGTCTCAAAGTACCAGTATCTTGTCCCTCTAAGTCTTATAACAATCTAATGAATCATAGCAGTTTCAATATACCTTTACATGGAATTATGCTGTTTAATGTGAAGATAGTATATTTTGCAAAGGATGGTAAGTACCCTGGAAGACAGCTGGAGAAAGGTTGTTTCAGCTACCTGTCTTTTGAATGACAGTCAACAGAAAGAACTGTAAACATAAAAGACTGTCAATTAGATCACATGACAGTATTGCAGGCCAGTAAGTATAAAATCACTGTCTTGTGTGTAACTGTTTCATAAAAGGATTTATATTTCACTCTGAGGGACTATTAAGGCTTCAAATCTTTTCTCTTTAATTAAATAATTGTGTAATTTAATGCCACTGATACTGGAACCTTCTAAAAAATCCTGTTTTCTTCATAATGGAAGAAGTGTATTAAATATCAATATTTTGAAATAAAGTGGAATGTTGAGTTTAACTCCTTAATTTGGACTGGTACATGAAAATCACTTCTGTATAGTGAGTGCTGAGTTTCTTCCTAATCCACTTTTTTTAATCTCCAGTTCTCTCTTTTCCCCTGTACTTTCTTCATTGCCAAATGTTCAAGATGGCTTGTCAGATACATAGTACCTGTCTCCTACTTTTCTAATTTTTAGAAGTGTTGATATTGCCTGAACTGTAGATCATTATTTACATTGTTCATTTTCAGACACCACTACCTTGTTACATCATTTTGCCATTAGCTCCAAAGTTATGATACTAATGAGAAGCAAATTAATATTTGTACTGATTTTGACTGGGATAGAGTTAATTTTCTTCAGAGTAGCTAGTACTGGGCTATGTCTTGGATTTGTGATGGAAACAGTGTTGATAACACAGGGATGTTTTAGCTATTGCTGAGCAGTGCTTGGACAGAGTCAAGGGCTTTTCTGGCTGTCACTCCAACCCACCAGTGAGTAGGCTGGGGGTGCACAAGAAGTTGGGAGGGGACACAGCTGGGACAGCTGACCCCAACTGACCAAAAGGTTATTCCTTATCATATGACATCGTGCTCAGAATATAAATTTGAGGGAAGAAGGAGGAGTGGTGTCTCCCAGGGCTCGGTTTTGGGGCCACTCCTGCTTAACATCTTTATTGATGATCTAGACAAGGGGATCGAGTGCACCCTCCGTCAGTTTGCAGATGACCCCAACTTGGGTGGGAGTGTTGATGTGCTCGAGGGTAGGGAGGCTCTGCAGAGAGACCTGGACAGGCTGGAGCCATGGGCTGAGGCCAACTGGAGGAGTTTCCATAAGGCCAAATGCCGGGGGCTGCCCTTGGGCCACAACAACCCCCAGCAGCGCTACAGGCTTGGGGAGGAGTGGCTGGAGAGCTGCCAGTCAGAGAGGGACCTGGGGGTGCTGATTGACAGCCGGCTGAACAGGAGCCAGCAGTGTGCCCAGGTGGCCAAGAAGGCCAATGGCATCCTGGCTTGTGTCAGCAATAGTGTGGCCAGCAGGGACAGGGAAGGGATCTTACCCCTGTCCTCAGCACTGGTGAGGCCGCCCCTCGATTCCTGTGTTCAGTTTTGGGCCCCTCACTCCAAAAAGGACATTGAATGACTCGAGCGTGTCCAGAGAAGGGCAACGAAGCTGGTGCAGGGTCTGGAGCACAGGTCGTACGAGGAGCGGCTGAGGGAACTGGGGGTGTTTAGTCTGGAGAAGAGGAGGCTGAGGGGACACCTTATCGCCCTCTACAGCTACCTGAAAGGAGGTTGCAGAGAGCTGGGGATGAGTCTCTTTAACTGGCTAGTAGGAGATAGAACAAGAGGTAATGGCCTCAAATTGCACCAGGGAAGGTTTAGACTAGATATTAGGAAGCATTTCTTTACAGAACAGGTTGTTAGGCATTGGAATGGGCTGCCCAGGGAGGTGGTGGAGTCCCCATCCCTGGAGGTGTTTACGAGTTGGGTTGACATAGCACTTAGGGATATGGTGTAGTTGGGAACTGTCAGTGTGAGGTTAATCGTTGGACTGGATGATCTTCAAGGTCCTTTCCAGCCTAGAAGATTCAGTGATTCTGTGAAGGGGGAATGTTCTATATGATGGTGTGGGAAGTTGTGATTGAATTCTTTATTTTTGCTTTGTTTGTGTACACAACTTTTCCTTTTGCTATTAAGCTGTCTTTATCTCAACCCATGAGTTTTCTCACTTTTATCCTTCTGTTTCTCTCCCCAATCTCAATCTGGGGGGAGTGAGTGGCTGAGTGGGTCTTAGTTGCCAGCTGGGTTTAAACATCATTATAAACGCCTGTTTCCCGAGACAGATGTTAGTATATTATAATATTCCTGCACAAAACCTGCAATGGAGATGCAGGTGCTCCTAAATATCTCCAGACTAACAAGGTATAAGCAGAATTCATATCAACCTTCTGAATATGGGTGCGAACAGAGAAGCTGTTAAGCCAGCATTTATGTGATTACATTCTGAATAAGGTGGAATAGACTTTGATCCCAGTGGTTAGTTTTATTTATATAAACTTTAAAAAGTGCACTCTGACCTGCTGAACTTCATCATGATTCCAACCACTTTCAAGCTGTGAACACGAATTAAAGAGAAGTAATAGTAAAATTCAGACTTATTTTTAAGAGTTCTGAGCTCCAGACATTCGTCCAGTCTTAAAAATTTTTTTAAAAAAATAAAGTACAGAAAATAAATCTTCCCATTGTTAATATCATTATGGTATCTCATGCCTTCTTTTCAGCCCTGTATCATCAGTTTTATCAAAAAATATTATACATGTTTAGCATTCTTGTCTTCTGTTTGAGACAGATACTGTCTGTGTCATGAGTGCTACTATGTTTTTATAACCTTCACACTGATAGACAACCAAAGGTAACACTTTACTCTATTAATCAAGAAAACGGACAGAGCTTTCTACAGCCTACGAATCACTTGATAAAGGAAAACAAACAAACAAAAAAACCCAAACAAACAAACAAAAAGATTAAATTACAGGCTGCTCAAACATTTTATACTTGCAATGAATAAAACTCAGCTTTTACTGAAGTCTATTGTTCATTCTTTGGCACTTGATTAGCAGGGGTTTCTTGTTTGTTTTTTAAGGAATGCCCTGTTTAGCTTTAATGACAAGGGAATACATGAAAAAATAAAGTAAAGCAGTCGATGCTTTGGAGAAGTTCTCAGTAAAATATATTAATTTCTCCAAGAGTTAAAACAAATTACTCTCCTACAGCCAAGACAGATGGAGAATGCTGTGACTTACGTGAATTTCTTTGGCAAAAGAATAAAATTATCTGCCTGTAAAGGAGATGTAGTTTAAACTGGTGATGTCAGAAGCTAACTGGACACCAATGAAGCATGACCACAAAGAACAATCCATGCATATTTGTATTTACGCCAGAGTAAAAAGCAATTGCAGTTTGATCAACTGATTTCAGTACTCACCTGGGAAATCTGAAATCACCACCTGTTGCTTTCTTTCCCTGCCAGTGTGACACACTTCAACTGATTTCAGCAGAATATAAAACATCGATGTACCCTGGTGGGAGGACGTTTACTGAGTTGCACTCATTTCTGTTAAGCAACCTACCTGAAATGTGGTATCTACATTTGAGTCATGGCAGCTGCGTTTGTTAAAGCAAGCATCCAACAGCAAATACAGCCACTCAGGAGCTCTGTAGTGGTTCCTAATATTGAAAAAGTACTAGAAAGTAATTATCCTGTCAATTGCATTAATATATATATGTATGTATGTGTGTGCACCTCTGACCCTAACCACCTGCTACAAAAAACATGCTTTGCCATGATAGACCTTTCTGAGTTGATTCTTTCTTGTACTCCCTATCGACCTCTGCATTTATAAATAAAAGCCACAATTAATTTCTCTTTCATCTGGTATTTTAGCATTTTTTTCTAAAATTTTTATATCTTATATAATATTATTTGTCTTATGCTGTAAAAATATTTTATTTGTCAAGACATTTTAGGATTATTAGAAATCTTTTGCACATTTGCACTACTGAGTGAGAAGCAGAAGAACAGTACCATTTTCTTTCATGGAGAAAGGTCTGTTAAATAATAAAACATAAAGGGACTGACTACTACAAAAATACGTAGATTGAAAAAAACCAGAAACAAATCAAGGGGTATAGCATGGAGTCCATAGTTTATATAAATGAAGCATTTTAAAGTCTGCAAAATTTCACTAACCTAAATACGCATTTCTAAATAAATTATTTCATTATATAGTGAAATGGAAACTAATTCCACATCATTATTCCATTTTTGACTTTCTGAGTATGTATATACAGTATATACATCTCCTGTTGCTGAGTGCATGTTAGGAAAATATTTGCACTGTGAAATTTCCAAAGTGAAGAAAGAGAACATCCTTTGTACATCGTCACTTTTTGAAAAAGAAAAGGAGACTAGAGAATAGAGCTGTCCAAAATGGATCCTGCAGTACAATGCAGCATTTACTCTATTCTGCTGCCACTTCAGCTTAAAACACAGACACACAGCAGTAAAATTTTGGAGTGAAGACAAATGAGCTGAGACAGTTGTCTTTCAACTACACTCTATTAGCTATATACTCCCCTTTGTAAATAGTAGAATGATGTTTTAAACGTTTACAGAGCCAAAGATTAAAATTACATCTACACAGTCAAGGTGACAGATGGACTGGGTGGCCGTATAGAAAAGCTAAGAATAAACCATTTGCACCCCCATTTCAGCTTAAAATAAAAACAAAATAAAAAATACAATGGCATTTAAGCCGATTATATATATAGTTATTTATAAGCTTTATCCTGGACCTGAGGCAATCAAGTATATCTAACCACTGTAATCTAGTGGTGAATAAAGATTGATTGTGGCAAAGCAAGGTCTTTGTCAGCTTGTACTTTGTGGAATTCGCTGTATGTATGATTAATGTGCAAAAGGTCTGAGTCTAGCTTTCAGGCTTCTTGCTAGCACTTACTGCCATCTACTGATTAAACTTACCTTTTTTTCCTTTTTGTTGCTACTGTTTCTTTTTCCACAGGGGATGCACCTGCCGGATAGCTTCATTCTACCGGTTTTATAACCACGGTCCTGTGTCATGAGAATGTTCTTCTAACCTTCTCTAGAGATTTAAGGCTCAGCAGTAATGATCAAGGTCATGTTAGAAGCAAAGAGCCCTGTTACAAATTAGCTGCCATACTCCTTAAGTCGGGAATAGATGGGAACATTCTTCCTGAGATGGAGAAAGCTGCGTCCCATGCGTTTGCACAGAATAGGTAAAGTTCTTCTGAAATATCAGTCAGGTTAAATGGAAAAGTATTAAAATCTACATTTAAAATTGAAATTAATCTGTGCACTGGGCAAATTAGAAACATTCTAGTAATGTAATCTCCCTATATGGGGGATAGATACTTAAATCACAGCTCTGTGTACTATGATTAAAAATAACATACATTTCAATCAAAGGAATATTTTTAATATTCTAAACTGTTGAATTAAAACCCTTACCTGCATGATTAGTTCACAAACAAGAAATATGGTTAGAGATTTTCAAAATCTGTGGACAACATTTCAGAGGCTAACAATACAGTGGGACAGAATAAAAGATCAAAAAGTAAAGCAGCTTCAGCAGCTATTTCTGAAGACTTGATAGGGTGTTATGGGAGATCATCACAATGTACCATACTAGCAGTCCTGCAGAACACCACCGGGCAGCCTCCACAAAATGCCACAAGCTGCTCCACAAGCCACAGTTTCAAAAGTCCTTGTCTATAAGTTGCAGTAAAGAAAATCCTAAAGGCTCTCTCTTCTTCAAGGAGTATCAGCCTCTTTAGCTCTTTACAGATTCACCTGCCCCACATGCAAGAGAACTTGGCACTTTAAACCTGACAGGTCTTTTCAAATAGTTAAGTCCTTCAAAAGATTTCCGAGAATACCTAATGAGCTTTTCATCAAATTTACAAACTAAAACCTTCCATCTGTTCATTCTGGTTTCAAGGGATTGGAATAATTTGAATGTTTACATACAATAGCACTTCAAGTGACATGGACATGTCAAGTAGACATAACTGACTGTGCTTTAACACAAAATGAAGGGTGATTTTATTTTTGCAGTGCCTTTTTAGGAAAGGGGAAAAACTCCCAAATCAAACAAACAAATGCCCAACCTCTGATATTTCCTGAAATTAAACATCTAAATAAAAATGTAGAACAGTGCAATAATCGCTCAGGTTTTGTGAATGATCATCTATGAGTCTTTGGGTCTTTCTTTCTTTTTGCCTAGTATTCCTTATGTCAAGGTTACTTAAAGTGTTTCCTGGTCTTTTAGAACAACAGACATAATTTTTGTGTAACCATTGGCCTTGAAATTACAAGGGAACAAAAAAAGGCAAGCCAGAGATCAGAAATGGTGTGATGCAATCAGTGTTTGGTTGTTTGGTGTTTTTATTTTTTTAGTTACACATGTAGCATTTGACCAACAATACTCATTCACTGCAAAACATTCCTTCTTTGTTTCACAACAGTTATCATCAAGTTCTCATGTTGCTCTTAACTCCATTAATCCCTACTGCAGCACCTATACTCTGATGAAAGAGAGTGAAAAAATTGTGCTGACGTATCAAATACAGGATTCATAATATCAAACTTCTGATGATCACAAGTCTTCTATATGTAAGAAAGTCTACACAGTAGTTAAAGAGAAAGAAGAATGTCTAATTCTAAACTCATTTCATTTACAAAATAGACCAGTGTGAACTCTGCTTGCCAGATAACCAGTTCACTCATTCTCCACTTTCTTTTGATTTTGATTTCCAGTTTTGGTTCCAGTCTTTAAGAAAGATAGATATGAATGCGGAAAAACATTGGGCGTGATGGTAGTGACATGACGGAGTTAATAGACATCATAACCTGGCTTCAACCTCATTACTGCTCCTTTGCTTCCTAAGTATGCCTCGATCTCAGCAACAACCCAGCAATTCTTTAAATGTCTGCTTCAGCCATATGAATAGTTCATATGAAATCAGCAAGACTGTTCACTAGTATACAAATAAATGTATGTTTAACTGTTGGGTTTTTTAGAATGGGGCATGGAATGATATCATATATTTTCTCTTCCCTAATGAACACCCAGGATTCCCAGATCATCTGGTAACAAAAATCATCATCTCCTCCCTGTGGCTTCTCACTCATCCTCTGCAGTAAGTAACATCATTCTTATCATTCCTTATTCGACAAATAGTGGTAGTCACTGCTGTGCCTGTTTTTGGAATACATCCCAAAATCATCCTGTCCTGGCATGTAACTACATCACATTTAGAAAAACTTTACATTCAAAGTAGCATTGAGGAACCTTTTTAAATTGTCTGTTTAAAGCTGAATGTGTAGCTTATTTACTAAGGCCCCTAGAGGAAAATGTTAAGTTTTATCATATGCTCCCATGAGCCTGGAAGATGCATTGAGCAAATAATTAATTTAAAATGTGGCAGGACTGCTGATTTTCTCTTGCTGAGTTACAGAACCTTAAATTATTTATGATGGAAATACCGACACCATCTCAAATACAGTGGCATGAACATGCTTCTATAAAAATTTTGATCCTGTTAACTTGTTAAAATCAATACATTTGCCTAGGTTTTAAACTACTTGTGTTTTTTACCACATAGGTGACAATATTAATGTGGTATTATTATTCTTACAGGTTATAGTCAAGTTATTTGCACTCTGTATGCACAAGTAATAAGATGAAAGATTTTAAATCAGATACATGTCTCTGACAGACCAAAGCAAAATACATTTTGTTTGTATCACTTCAACTACATCAGAACTGGAAATTCCTAGAAAAATATTTCTTTTGGTACTATTGGTGGTGGTTTTATTCATCACCTTATTTATACATGCTGAAAACTAAAAGTGGGACACAAAGGGAAGAGGAAAAAATGGGTAGAAGTGTCTCGAATGTCTAAATGTGGATAAAAACCTTCTGAGGGACAATTATCCAGACCATCTTACACTATATAAAGTCTCTTTGAGTTTAAAGTTTTCATAATTGTCAAGAACATATTTAAAATTATTTATAATACTGGTTCTACTTCGGAGGACAATTTATATGTTCAAGGGAAAATTGAAGATTTTATAATATATTACTATATAGCTACATATTTCTAAAAAAGTGCAGTGTTTCTGGGTTTGGTTAGCCTTTTTCTTTCTGTTTTTTAATGTTAATAGATATAACATGGCTAAATGCTTGCGAGACAAGAATGTGTCAGGAATTCTTGGAATACTGATGTAGGTTAGTGTTAACTAAGAGCCAAATGCCCACCCAGCTGCTTGCTCACACACTCCCTCAGCAATACAGAAGGAGAAAAACAGGACAAACAAGAAGGAAAAGCTCATGGGTTGAGATAAAGACAGAGAGATTGCTTAACAATTACCGGTGCAGGCAAAATAGACTCGATTTGGGGAAAATTAATTAAATTTATTGTCAATTAAAACAAAAATGTATTTACTAACATGGGTAGTGGAAAACAAACAAACAAAAAAGACGAAATTAAAACAACATCTTTCCTTCTCTCTTTCCTAATCTCAGTTTTATTTTTTTCACTCCTGATTCCTCTATCTTCACGCTGAGCATTGCAGGGGAGATAGGGAGAGGGGGCTGGGGTCAGTCCGTAACACCTCCTCTGTGTTGCTCCTTCCTCCTCACACATTTTTCCTGCTTCAGTGTGAGTTCTCCATGAGCTGCAGTCCTCCAGGGAAAAAATACCTGCTCCATCACGGGTTCTCACACAAGCTGCAGATTCTGTCAGCAAAAATCTGCTCTAACATCAGCTCTCCATGATCTGCAGTGAGTATCTCCTGTGTCATGTAGGACCTCCTCTTTCTTCCCCTCTGACCTTGATGTTCCCTTTGCCACCGCTGCAGAGTAAAGCCTTCCCATGTACACTCAGTGCAAATGGTAAATATCTAATTCGTTATTTAGATTAGTAAAGATGGCTCCTAACTGTTGTTTTGATAACTTTGTTTTGATGATCCAACAGATAAGCTCTGCTGAATATTGTGAGGGTGATTAAACAAGTTCTTGTTCCTGACTGTCAGCCCTACATATTTTCCTCAAGTTACTATATCTGATGGAGGGATAATAAAAAAATGATGTGAGCCTGCACATTTACCATATTTACCATAACACTCTGAAATAGTTGTGTATTAGTACCTTCTCAACACCTAAATATTAATATAATTTGTGTCATATAGCTAGTAGATACAGAATTTGCATTTGTTACTTAAAGTACCATTACTAATAGCGTATCTTGCCGGTCAAAATAAGGTTTGAGTATACACTAGGAAATTCTGTAGTCTGCACAAATTTGCAGAAACGTCCTAAGACAACTTGATCTGTCCTTGAAGAACTGGTCTCTATGTGGACTGTGAAGGGAGACTGTGATCACAGTAATAAGGATATTGAATACATAAGGCTGGGTAGGATGTATTTGTGACTACATGTCTTTTCTCAAATCTCTCAAAGTCTGTGGCTGAACTTGGATTTGGTTTAGCTAATGTAACTATAATTAAGTCATATTCTTATAGAGTATGAAAGTATTGTTGACAGCTGAGCATCACTGGAAACTGCACATGGTTTTTATGTCACTAGGTAAGCATTGCCTCCTCCCTCTATATAGAAGAAAAAATGAGAGCTATAAGAATAAGGAGTTAAATCAAAGTTCCATGAGGTATCCATAGAAAGAAATTTCCCTGTTTTGTGCTAGGTTTATGTCATGCAATCAATGAAGAAAAAGAAAACAACAACAACAACAAAAAAAAAAAAAAAAGGTCTAAAAATTCAGACCCTTTCATTTTCTGAAATGTTTGGGTTTAACGCTGAAAATGTTAGACAAAGCTATAGTAAGACCATCTGCTCAGTGGTTGGAAGAAGGTTGGAGTGGGGTTGTAGACTATTCCCTGGTGGGGAATAAAGTTATGAAAGATATCAAATATCAAAGCCAGGAAGAGAGAATTCTAGAAAGGATGATTTACTAAACTTTCGCGATGGTATTAATTGAAAGTCCTGCTGGCATCTGTCATTTTCTCACAACAGGTTACCTTTGTCAATCATTATAATTAAAGGTCTTTAATGATGAGACTTAATCAGACTAGCAACAGTAACATTGTGAAAAGCTTCCTACTTACAGATTATATGATTGAATAACAGGATGACAATTTCATCATCCCTAGGAATAAATTACACTAATAGGTATTTCACAGGACTACTCTAAACAAGGAGTTTGTGACATGATACTTCCAAAATTTAGCAGTGGTAGAGATCCTTTTTAAATAAAAAGGAATTAAAATGAATTATCATTATCAGTTATACTCTTTTTTCAATGCATGTTGGAGAAAAAGTTAATATCTAGACAGTATAGTTGCTGTATTGGCAAATATAGAAACCATTAGGCACTCAAAAATAGTTCTCTAATTGTATTAAATATTAGAAAAAAAAACCTGATTTCAAAAGTCTGAATAGAAAGATTTGTTCTTTAAAAATGTTGATTGGATTAAAATATTGTCTTGCAAGAACAAATCTATTTCATCAAATTCGTTAATCAACTGCAACTGCAACTATGTTGCTTGATAAAAAAAACCTTTCTTTTGAACGTCTTTTTTAATATCAAACTGTCAAAATGAAGTATTTCAACACCTTTATACTAAAAAAATCAGAACAAAATGTTTAAAAACATATTTTGCTCAGCAAAATCCTGATTATTTTTTTCTTTATTTATTTTCTTCTTTAGAGAAATTAACATAACATAAATAGAAAACAAATCTCCAGGAACACAGAAATTAGTTCATAACTGACTGTATTACCCTCCATGGTAAAGTTTTGTCCAAAAAGAAAGTAGATGTTTTATAAAAGAGATCTAAATACTAATAGCTTTTGTTTAAAATACCAATAGCCTGAAATATTTGTCCACTAAATGTGCAAATAACAAATATGCTAGCAAAAATATCAGGGCTAGTTCATAAATTATTCCTATAATTCAATTTATTTTTAAGCAATAGTATTCTTAACAAAAATATCCTTTCTGTGTTGTTGAATGAAAAAAAGGAAATGCATACCTTTTTTGGAGTCTGCAACACTATGAATGGATAACAGGTTTAAAATATATATCTGCAAAATATCGTATTTCTCAGAAAATTAAATTTTAAAAAGCTGCACATCACATAGGATGTTGTGTGGGTTGTTTGCTTGTATGTTCTTTCAAATGGAATACTAAAACCAAGAACTGAAGCGTAGGAATTTTTTTATATATGCAATGTCAGACTATTTCAAAAAGTTTTGGGAAAATATGCCCTTTCCTCAGAAGCTTAATATTACTGTTTACAGCTTGCCAGGAAGACCTGTTTTCAGAAGAATTTTAACAAACAGATTAATTTGTGTTTTAGCTCTAATTTCTTCTCATTTAGAAAATATGAACTGCAGATTCTTCATGACTTTCCTGGAAAAATACTGGCTTTGACTGCATAAAAAAATCTAATGGTAGCATAGTTAAATCTTAAAAAAAATA
This sequence comes from Athene noctua, assembly GCF_965140245.1. NCBI lineage: Eukaryota > Metazoa > Chordata > Aves > Strigiformes > Strigidae > Athene > Athene noctua. Next base: position 216,522,094 of record NC_134037.1, read on the forward strand.
TGGAACTTCAAAAATTGTAGTTCAGGCTAATGCTACCTTCCATTCTGCAAAGTAGAACATTAATCTTTTCAGGAATAATTTACCATAAAGAATTGAATAATGTGACAATAGTACATTTCATCTTAAATATGAAAAATTTTTTTTGCATATTTTCTTCATCTATCCTGCACTGTCATTATAAAGTACATTAATATTATCTGCTCTATTGCTTATTTGTAAAAAAGTTCAAAAGAAAAAGGTAATTTTAAACTTTTTTTTTTTTTTTGGCCACTAGATGATGAAAATTCAGACTGTAGGGAAAAATGGGATGAAATCATTAAAGAAAAGGCTGCAATGTTAAAACCTTTATGGAGGTATGCCAACAAATCTTGCTCTAGGAGCAACTATTCCCATCTCCACTGTCTTGCTACTGTACTGGTTAGCCACAATAAATATAAGTGATTTAATCGAACAAAAGACACTAAAAGCACAAGTTGTACCTAAATCTGCTTGAAGAATGACATCATCTCTCACACAAAGTTAACAGAACAGTTCACAAAATGTTAAAACATTTTTTTATTGCAAATATTTTGAGCTGAATGAAATTTAGCAAGGATGAACCTCACCCAATAAGTTATAAAAATAGTAGCTTAACTAATTAAACATTGAAAGGTTTTCATTAAGCAGTCAGTTACATATCAGCTTTATTGTGAAAAATTTAATCTATAATGTACTGTTAGAAAAATATCAATCCAGGTAACATCTTTGTTTCTGTGTACTCTATGACGTAGTGATGTCTTCTTCCTCTCCCTAAGATTATGAACAACTCTCCCCTGCTACTTTCCAATTCTCTTGTGTTTTTCTTACACAAAGAGTTCAGTATTTCAAAATAATTGCCAAATGGGGTAGAATAGTGGCTACGTCTCCCGGTTTTGGCTTGTACTAAAGTTTTAATGTGAAGGTGACAACATTAGAACACCAGATCAAAGTACCCCATCTGTAAAATTAAAATTTTTCTTCAATAGTACACAAAAACACTATTTCTGTTGACATTCAACTTAATTGGCAAAAGTTGCTGTCTCAAAACCAGCTATGTTTTAGTTGCCTTCTCTGTGGTGAAATACAGATAATTCACTTAGACAGTAAGGTGCAGATTAACTTTCCACTGTGGCATTTCCAAATGGCTTAGTTCCAGACCATTTATGATGAAACAACTTCAGAAGCAAAACAGGGATAAGTCATTAGAACATTAATATTGTCTGAACTAAAACCCATTATATGCTGGTGCAACAAACAAATACAAAGGAGAGAGAAGGTCAAGATTAACTAAATCAAATTATTACAAAAATGAATTATAAGAAAGTGTGGAGGATTTGGAAGATTATTTTACTGTATATATTTTGAGAGAGAGAGAGAGAGAGAGAGTGCAGTATTAGTTGTTTCAGAATTCTCTCATGTCCATCTGCTTCACAAAAATAAATGTAGTGTTAGAGAGAAGATACTTGAAATAGAGGCTCATAGAGAAAATACCAAGGGAAATTTTTCAATAGGAATGTTAGCTGATACCATTATAATAAATCAACAAAATCATTTGCTCAACACCTCATTTGTTGAAAAGGAGATTCAAGTACACACTTTTCCTTTTCCTGTCAGGGAGAATAAATATCCCATTTATTTCCTGGTTATTTCAAGAAGTGCCAGACACCTGTACTGCTAAGATCCAACATTAATCATTTCAACACCTGTGTGTCTTCTCATTTACAGCATCTTCATCCTTTCAGTTCCAATCAAGACTATCATTTCCCACAACAATAGGGAGCAAGCAGTTGGCCTGCCAGCATTCTGTTTCCTATGTAAATAGCAAAATATTTTTATTTTTTAAATTATTTATCATTTATACCTTGGTCTACTGTTCTTACAGCTCTGACAAGTTGTTTTTTACACCAGAGATTGATTTTTTTCTTATAGATTCATAATAAAAGACTCTTCAGGAATGTTGTTAAAGGATTTTTTATTAATATATATATTATCAACAGTGTGCTCCTAGAAGCAGAGGGATACCCTCGGCTTTGTCTTTATAAAATTATGTCTAATAAATCAAACATTAAAAAAATAGTTTCATTATTTGCATAATAATTATCTGCAACTTTTCTGACAAGACTTGATTGGCAGCAATGAGGACAACGTTTATGTAATTTGGATAGCTGATAAAGCATTAGTTCAAGACTCCACCCAGATTACATCAGAGGACTAAATTATAATTTATGATGCTCAGTTTTCTCCTATTGCAAACAGAAGTTATATAACGTATAACAGATAATAATATATATAATATATAACAAATATATAAATATGTATTTAACAGAGAAGAGAAGAAAAAAGATTAAAAAGTAGACAGACAAGGTAACAGAACATATTTAACTCCTAAAATATAACTATCAGTAACAGTCTTCTCCTTTGGTGAGTCAATTCTGAGGCCAGTTGATTGTTTGTTTTCTGTTGCACTGACACTTGACTTACTGTGTTTGTCAGATTTTGCTACAGTAGCCATGGATTTTACCTGTCTCTTTGCTAAACATTCCCACACTACTCCACCAGCAGTTTCTGCTACTTCCAGGTTTTAGGCAGAGTACACATCACACAAAGCCCTGGCGGTCCTGCATAACAGAAATTCTTAAACACCTTCTCACACTTCACAGTATATTCATGACATTTTGGCAAAGTCTTCTGAGTTTCTTCAGATAAAAACTTTAACACTCTAGATCTAGAAGCCATTGCCTAAGATTGGAGAGACTGATCACCCAAGACACAGATAGGAACAGTTAGTTGGAACAGACCATTATGAGGTCTGATCTTTATAGAATACATGTGTTTTTATGAGAGAAATGCTCCTCAAACATAATAAACCAAAATGTCAACTTCTCATTTGCCAGTTTCAACTATCTTGACTTTCTCTACCAGATGTCAAAGTGGGATCATCTGGTTTTTCAGGCTTCCAACTTTTCTTGGAGAGGAAATATCACATGATTTACTCTTCCTTTAGGCCTCTGCTACTATACTTACACAATACTGAAACTGAATCCCAGTATCATATCTAAACATAACTCTGAGATTGCAGTCCTGAGCAGTATACTCCATGAAGAGATGTATCAATGTATAAGTTTTGCCAGGACCACCGGTCAGTAGGAGGCATTTATTCTATTCCGTACAAAATGAGATGACAACTAAAAGTAACAGAATATTTGAAATGATAAGAGGAACAGCTGGAGTGCTTTTGTTCATCTGAACATTACTGATGCATCTATGCTATCATTTAGACTTAGTCTAACTACAAGCTTTCTCAAAGAACATGCATAGCCTTTATACTTACACAGTAGCAGTTTAGCCTGCTAATTCCTGTAACCTGTTGTTTAACCACTTACTGAATGAATTTAGGAAGAGGCCTAAGGTTAGAAATCACTCAAAACTAGCTAAGCAATGAGCCAGATTTTCTTTTATGTGTGATGGAAAAGAATATGAAACTTTCTTAGTGCCTTGCTTTCACAGAGGGATGATGTAATTCACTAGATTGTATTAATAACAACTCAGTGTACACCAGCGGACTGTGTAAAAATAAAGTGAAGTCTTTAAAATGTCATAATCACATATAATGATATGGGCTAATGAGAAAGCTGTGAAAGAAAGACAACAAGGATAGCAGAATTGGCAGTGCATCTGAATGTCTCAGGCAGAGCTAGAAGTAATCAAGAATATTGATTTAAAATCAGAATAACCATTGATTCTACGATCGTTTCTATATATAGATTGCTCTTAGTAAGTACAAAAAGTGTAACTCTGAAAGTTAATGTACCAAAACTTATGTCTACTTTGGAAAAATAATGAAAGAAGGACTTTTTCTCATGCACTTGAGTATTCTCAGAAAATGAAAAATGGAAAAATGAGGACTGACAATTCAGGAGGATTGAAAAGAAGATGGCTTGGCTTCCTTGGGACTCTCTTCTTTGTCTGTGCACCATTAGGCTTACTGTGATGTCTTGACCTTAGTTTATGAGTGGGAACAACCTGAAACTACTCAACTAACCGTAAGAATCAGCCTAGGAAAGACTGAGTTCAACTGTTGTCTTCTCATATATATGTGTGTTCCTCCCCATCTCCTAACGCCATTTTTCATCTAGCTCTTTTTCACCAGCTTGTGAGACTACAATGAAAAATGAGATTAAATACCCACCAGTTTTGCTCAGACCCAAGATGACCAGCCATATCATATCACAAACTGGGGAAATGAATCAGAGACCAGCTGATGTGTTATCTGTCAGACCAACAACTGTCAGCAACAACTGTCTTATATCAGTAAAGTTTTCCTCACTCATATCATTCTATTTTTCCTTTAAGATTTGTCTATTTCTGTGTATGTTGCATTAAAAACAGTGGAAAAAAGGTGACTATGGAACTAATTTTTCCCTTCATATGCAGAGAACAGATGCTTTTAATTGTGATTCTCTTTCTGAGAAACAGACTTTGATAATAAACTTGAACTTAGGGATGGCCTTCCCCTTTTCACCCTCTCCCTATCCTTCTCTCCCCTCACCTCTTATTTTTCTTCTGTAAAACCACTTGTTTTTAAAACTCTGATTTTTTTTTTTTATCGAGTATTTATTGCTTTCTGTAATACAGTGAATAACTGTACAAATTTTAATAATTTACAGGTATGTTTGCCATATTGTTCTGATATGTATTCAAAAATCACAAAACTTGAATATTTGTTTAAATGTTGAGCCACTGTGCAGCAATGTATTTGACCCTTTGTCTTTTTAAACACATTTTTTATCCTTAAATAAACACACACCCATTTAATCTCATAAGTATGTTGATCACCGAGTGAATGTCTGATCCAGGCTTCACCTAATTCATCACTTTCAAGGCAAAAGAGATTGCTGTTAACATCTAGTCTAACTGCCTCCACTTAATTGCTTTGTTGCACATTCTAGCAGTAGCTTATTCCCCTGCTTTTGCTTCATACTCATCCCTCCTGAGAATGTCCTCATTTTTTTCTTACTCAATGAGCTTTCAAGGATTTCAGTAACCTCAGGCCTCTCCACTTTACTTTGAAGACCTGTTCATCTCGCTATAACACAAACCAAGTCTCAGTGCTACCATTGGTCCATTCCACCTGTGTGCTATGAAAACTTTAAAAATTGTGCCTGATTCTGCACATGCATCCATTGACATTCCTTTTTATTAATTTATTTTTGAAGTAAAACGGATAACTCAGTCATTCTTCCATATCATTGTCTCCATCCTGGAGCCCTTTGTTTTATTTTGTCCTTCCCATCCCTGATGGGGAAGGAGTAAGCGAGCGTCCAAGTGATGCTCACTTGCCCTCTGGGTTTAAAACAAGACAATGTGCTTACATTTTCCTTTGTTAACCATAGCTCTAGTCTCAATGACTGACATAGACTGAAATAGTCACTTTCTGAATGACAAAACTGCATGAGACAAATTACAGATTTCCATCTTGTAAATTGTCACAAGAAAAATTTCCTCTGAATAAGGTTATCTTCATCAGAGGCAAAATCTGTAGTCTTACAGAGTTTCGACTACCTAATATGTTGTTAGAATCTTAAGGAACAATTTAGTAGACTACCTTTATTATGATGTTTGTTTTGTACAGATGGCAATGAAATGTAATTTTCCTTTACTAAAACTGCTTTTAAAGGATTTTATATTCTTATTTAATTTTTTTAAAAATTTTAATCTTATTTTACTAATTCTTCAGCTTCAATGACTCTATATACTGAGTTATATATTTAATTATTATATATTGAGGTTTAAGTGTTTATTGACATTAAATAATTCAGTATGTCTGAAAAGCGTAAGAAAATTTTCAATTAGTTGTTGAAAAAATTGTACTATATAAATACTGTATTTGTATTTAAAGAGAAAGTTAAGGATACCATACAATGTTCATGTAAACTGGTTATGATAAAACACACATAGAAAAACTAGCAATCCACAGATTAAATATGCTATGTCCATTAAAGTAAGCTGTTCTCCCAAAGGCTCAGATTTTGATGATTTTCTGAATTTTTCTTTACAATTTATCATTATACAATTCTAACAGATTTTTAAAATCTATCATTCCTGTATTCATATAATTTGATTAATAAATTTTAGTAGAATTAAAAAAAAACAAAAAAACAAACAAAAAAACACACCAAAACCTCAGCATTCAAAGTACCCATTCTGTTAAGCAGAAGGAAAGGTAAAACTTCTCCCCCCAAATAATCCTTTTTATGTTTAGTTTTCACTCTGCTTACAGTGGTTCTGCTGTTTGTTATGAAGTTTTATATAATAACCATTATAAGCACCTGCAGGAACCCACAGCTGTTTTCAACAGTAGCAGAGGTCTCAGGTCTCCTGCGTACCATTAAGCTGTCATTCATGATCAGTTTTTAGAGGTGTTTTATTTATCTCACTGCCATTCCTTATAGAAGTGAAGCTTTAAGTAGTGACGTTTCTGTGACTGCAACTGAGCCAAGGTAGAAGGTGGCTCTTGCTGCCCAATGTCACCTGTGCTTCACCCTTTTTTTGCTAAAGGTTATCCTCACATACACTATTTAAAATCTCCTACTGTGTACCTACTTTACACCTGGTCTGTCAAACATTCTGCTATTGAAGTATTTTGTTTAATCCAGATCAAATTGGACATGTAAAAATTGAGGTATATAGGAAACAGCAGATCTCAGAGGACAGTGATTAATAACTGGGTACAAGAAGAGGTCAATACTATTTTATTCTGACACAGCATAAGCAAGAGCAATATAACTGATTGCAGTCTAAATTTAAGCCAAAGAAGAGATTGTTTGCTTGTTCGTTTTTTGGAGTTTTTTCCATAACTGAGTAACACAGAAGGGAGGCTAAGCAACAGGAGTCTGAACACCTCAAAGCTTGCTTTATAGAACACCTGCATTATTCATATAAAACCATGGAAACACCACCACCACTGAAGTCATGGGATGGTCTTCTACAGCACAAAGCTCAAATCTGAACCCAAAAGCAAGAAATCATGATAGACATGCCACAAAAAAGTGTGAACACATTCCTGTTAAAGAAAGTAGAAATTCAGTAAAAATCTTACTCTAAACAAGTTAAAGGGAGGAAAAATTACTGAAAATTTTTAATCACTTTATTCTCTTTACAGTCTCATTCTTATGGAGAACTGCCTGGAAAAAGATCTGCCCATCTCTCATTACTGTGGTTACTGTATGAACACAACAGTAGCAGGTAGGAATACTGCTGCATTGGAATCCTCCAAACTCTTTAACCCAACTCTTTAACTCGATCCAAGTCTTGGACTTATCACTTGCATCACTTTCTGAATAGTTAATTCCTGTTGGTTTGGGTTTGTGTGGCAAGATTTTAGTAGTAATGGGAGGCTACAGGAGTGACTTCTGTGAGAAGCTGCTAGAAATTTTCCCCCATGTCTGATAGAGCCAATGCCAGCCGGCTCCACAACAGACCCACCGCTGGACAAGGCAGAGCCCATCATCAATGGTGATAGCACCTCTGGGATAACATATTTAAGAAGGGGGAAAAAAAAAACCTGCACAACGCCAACAGCAGTCAGAAGAGAGGAGTGAGAATATGTGAGAGAAACAACCCTGAAGACAGCAAGGTCAGTGAAGAAGGACTGAGGGGAGATGTTCCAGGTGCCAGAGCAGAGATTACCCTGCAGCTGGTGGAGAAGACCACCGTGAGGCAGCTGTGCCTCTGCAGCCCATGGAGGGTAGCGGGGGAGCAGATCTCCACCTGCAGCACATGGAGGAGCCCAGACCAGAGCAGGTGGATGCCCGAAGGAGGCTGTGACTCCATGGGAAGGCAACACATAAGCAGGCTTCTGTCAGGACCGATGGGCTTATAGAGAAAAGAGCCCACAGTGGAGTAGGTTTGCTGGCCTGACTTGTGACCGCATAAGAGACCCACACCAAAGTAGTCTGTTCCTGAAGAACTGTAACCCATGGAAACAACCCACACTAGAACAGCTCATGAAGAACAGTTACCTGTGAGAAGGACTCATGCTGGAGTTTTTGGAGGACTGTCTCTCTCTAGAGAGGAGGAGAGCATGAGGAGTCCTCCCCCTGAGGAGGAAGGAGAAGCAGAGACAATGTTATGGATGCTCTCAAATAAACAACCAGCCACAAAAAAAAAAAAAAAACAAAACAAAAAAAAAAAAAAAACCACAATTAACTAGCTCTCCATAAATTACAGGTTTGAATGTCTGTGAGGGAAAAACAGAACAACATTCTAGGGTTTAACCCCAAACACTCTATCACTCACCTGACAAGTGAGGGCTCTCACCCTCGAGGACCTGCTCAGGGCAGCGTCCCGACCCAAGGCCCCTCGAGGAGTTTCCTTGGGCAGCGTCCTGACCCAAGGGGAGAGTCCTCGACCGCAGCTGCTGCTCCAGGGGACGAGCTCCCAATGTCTCCCCAGGGGACTCCATTGATCCCCAGGCCCGATCTGACCTGCAGTCAATAGCGGCTCCCACTGCCCAAAGGCCCCAACTACCGCGAGGCCCTGAGAGCAAAGGCAGCCCCGACCTGCGGCACCTCAGCACCCAAGGAGCTCTGCTCTCACTGGGAGGGTGCACCTGGCACAGACAACCAATGTGTGATGAACTGACTGCAACCCCCATTCCCCATCCCCCTATGCTGCTGGTGGGAAGGAAGTAGAGAAATGGGGAATAAAGTTAATCCCAGAAAGAAGAGAGGGGTGGGGGAAAGGTGTTTAAGATCTGGTTTTATTTCTTATTACCTTACGTTGATATGATTGGCCATAAATCAATTTCCCAAAATCAAGTCTGTTTTGCCCATGACAGTCATTGTTGAATGATCTCTCCCTGTCCATATCTTGACCTGCAAGCCTTTCATTATACTCTCTCTTCCCTGTCAGGCTGTGGAGGGGGAGATAGAGCAGCTTTTTTAATCAAACAAGTAAACTGGAAGTTCACCTTATTTCGTTAATATCTAATCAAGTAGTTTTCCATCCTGATTATAAGAGTTTTGTACTGCAGAAAAATCATCAAGGACTGATAGGTTTTGAAAATGAAAGGAAGAAATATGTAGAAATCCTATAATAGAAATACATACAGATACAGAAAAACCTGTCATTTCATAGGTTCATGGTGATGAAATATGCTTAAGAAGCCATTGGACTGTTGCTGGCCTCTCACTTAGAACCTTAGAAAACTGAAGATTGATGATCCTTTCTAGAAACATAGTGGTTTCAGGACAGAATGTCTGAAGTAGATACTGTAAGGGGTGTAAAACTCCCTCTTCTGAGAGGAAGGAAAGGGAAAGGGAAAGGGAAAGGGAAAGGGAAAGGGAAAGGGAAAGGGAAAGGGAAAGGGAAAGGGAAAGGGAAAGGGAAAGGGAAGGGAAGGGAAGGGAAGGGAAGGGAAGGGAAGGGAAGGGAAGGGAAGGGAAGGGAAGGGAAGGGAAGGGAAGGGAAGGGAAGGGAAGGGAAGGGAAGGGAAGGGAAGGGAAGGGAAGGGAAGGGAAGGGAAGGGAAGGGAAGGAAGGAGGGAGGGAGGAAGGAAGGAAGGAAGGAAGGAAGGAAGGAAGGAAGGAAGGAAGGAAGGAAGGAAGGAAGGAAGGAAGGAAGGAAGGAAGGAAGGAAGGAAGGAAGGAAGGAAGGAAGGGCATACGTATACATTAGTAAAGAACTCTTCCCAAAGGCATTTGCAATTCATTTTAGTCACCTATCAGCTAATTGCCTAATCAACTAATTCCATCTCTGTTTTACTTGAAGACCTCTTCAGAGAGATCAATTTATCAACTTTCTTGTGCAGAATTAAAATGACAACTACAGAAGGGTCCTGTATGGCAGCCTAGAACTACGGTGTAATAGATGTTTAATTTTTCAGGGTTTAAGTTAGGTGTCTTGTTCTTAGCACTTTCAATCCTTACAGAGAATTATTGAAGCTGTTCAAGTAGACTAAAACACAAGTAGCATTGATGGATGTGGATAGACTTTTCCCTTTTATAGGTGGGGCAGAGTCAACCTATGTTCTCCTAGATGTCTTTAGCATCAAATGGCCTCTGAATACCAGGGAATACTCCTGTCGCTTTTCAAAAGCATATGTGAGTCTGTGAGAATATGAAGTTCTTTCAGAATCTCCATAATGAGCAGTCAATTCTCCTTTACATAAAAATGAATCATTCATACATTTTTTCATCCTTTTTCTTCCGTCTCTAGCAGCACAGTTTCTTCAGGAGACCTGACAAAAGCAATGTTTTTTGTACAGAATTAGGGATAAAAATCAAATTTAGAAAAATGTCTATGTAAGACCAAAAAAATGCATTGAAAAATCCCTTTCTTTGAGCTAGTGACAGAAACAATTCATTAATTCTCTTTGTCTTTCTAATAGCCATTATATTTCATGTGTTGAAAAGCAAATATCTCCGATGCAATTTATGTGTGCTATATTGTGGTTTTGAATTTTATCATCAAATTTTTCACCTAGAAATTAACATAATGGCAGAAAACTCTCTAGCCTGTTTCTGCTTGAGGCTGATAAATGCATTCTCTCTTCCTTTAAACCTGGCAGTAAGCAATTGCACTTGCTCATAGTTCAGAAATAATGGCAAAAATCCAAGGAATATGACTTCTTTATCTTTCCTATATTTATTTTTGGCTCAGTATTCTTAAAAAAAAAAAAAAAAAAAAAAAAAAAAAGAGAGTTCCTTACCACAAACCATTTATTTCCCATGAAAATAAAGCTTACAACCATGGAAGCCAGATGATAAATCCTGACCGTAAAGTTTCAAGTGTCCATCCCTTTGGGCTACTATTAAGAGGAAGATAATTCTAAGTTCTTACAGTTTTGTAAAAGAAAAAAGAAAAAAAAAAAAACAAGTGGAAATATAAGGGGAAAAAATATTACTCTAGACCAAATAAGACTTTATTTTAGAAAACAGTATACAGGTGTGAATTTATATACATCTCTTGCTTCCAAAACAAACAAAAACAAACCAACAAAACCTTCAAAAACCTACATATATGAAAAACAGCCTCTATTCAAAGCTTACTTACTTTTCAGACTTTATTTAAAATAAGAACCAGTTTTCTAGCTATCACAGGAGAAAGTTTGGCATTTAACTTGATGAAAGCATGACTGACACATGATTAAGACACAAGAGCAGCTTTAGATATGACGTTTACCTTGAGTCTACCATACTATACTGTTGCACATTTATACTGTTGCCAAGATTTGTAAAAGCATTGGTGAAGCTCACGCTGTGTCTATGTTCGTATCTGTATTTACAGGGAAAAGTTGAACAGACTTGATCAGAATGTGTTCTTTCCTAATAATTTTGGGGGGAGAGTCTGGATTTTGTTTTTTCTTCTATTTTTTTTTTTTTTTAATTATATGGTTTCATTTCTTTCTAAGAAATATTCAAGACCTTTTTGTTTTTCATTTAAAATTGTGAAAAACTCTGACTAAAACCAATGGTTTAGGGGCCATAGATATGGAAATTTGTCTTGAGATAAGAAAGTATTAGAATTTTTTCAATGAAATATTCTTTTATCTAAAATATAAATGTATTAAATTGAAAAGTTTTTAAGTAGCTAATATTAGAAAATTCTGCACAATATCGACAATATTTCTATTAAAAAAGAGAGGAAAGAGTTTCTTCAGCATTTTACACAGATTTATGGGATTAAAAAAAAAGTCAACTTCAAACACATGTTTGCTTGGTTGAGACCAAGGGGCTTGAAGCAAACTTTTCCTTTTTCCCAGGTGGGTGCCTTGACCTGTCTGATGGCTCCATTTTTTCAAATAAAATCTTGAAAGTTGTGACATCCGTCTTGATGCACAACAGGGAATTGTTGCAGGGTGAAAAAACCTTTTTTTTTTTTTTTTTTTCTCAATTTTTCTCGTGCCTTTTTGAGACAACAGGTTTATTTTAGGGTACAGTAACACAGAACTTGCTAAAGTCAGATTCCTTTACCATATCCTGGTCAGAACATCCCAAAGTAGTAGTCAAGATGAAAAGAAATGTGTTTGAAAACATGAAAATATTATGACATCTCCAAATGTCAAACAAGAGTTTACTTCAAGGAATGGATAAAGTCTAGGTTAGCTTTTGATTTATCCAAGTTTAGTCACTCATTTTTAGTTGAAATGGCCACAATATCTGAAAATACTATGTTGTTTCACACCAACTTAAAAAAAAAAAAAAGAAAAAAAAGTTTGAACTTTTAGCATTATTTTAAATTCTTGGAGAGATATTTCTGAACTTACTATGAAATCAATACAGCAAAATATTTAACAAATCATAGAGTCATAGAATACTAGGCTGGAAGGGATCTCAAGGATTGTTTAGACCAACCTTACTTGGCAAAAACATAGTCTAGAGAAGATTCCCAGCCCCTTGTCCAGCTGAATCCTAAAAATATCCAATGTTGGGGAATCCACCACTTCCCTGGGGAGATTATTCCCATGGCTGATTGTTCTCTTGAAAAATTTTCCTCTTGTGTCCAATCAGAATCTCCCCATGAGTAACTTGTACCCATTACCCTGGTCTTTTCCATGTGATGACTTGTAAAAAGGGAGTCTCCATCTTTTTGTAGCCACCCTTTAAATACTGGAACATGGTGATAAGGTCTACCCCCTAAGCCTTATCTTATCAAGGATGAACAATACCAGTTGTCTCAGCCTTTCCTCGTATGACAAGCTTCCCAGTCCTTTGATCTTTGTGGCCTTTTTCTGGACCTTCTCCAGCCTGTTCACATCTTTTTTGAGCAGCAGGGACCAAAACTGGACACAGTATTCCAGGTGTGGCCTGACAAGCACTGAACAGAGTGGGATAATGACTTCTTTATCTCTGTTGGTGATGCCCTTTTTGATGCAACCCAGCATCTTGTTGACATTCTTTGCTCTAACAGCACACTGTTCACTCGTGTTGTCCACCAGAACCCCTAGGTCCCTTCTGACAGAGCTGCTACCCAGACAGGCAGATCCCAGCCTGTGCTGCACTCCCGGACTATGTTTTCCCAGGTGCAGGACCTTACACTTGTGCTTGTTGAGCTTCATAAGGTTCTTGTTAGCCCACTCTTCCAGCTTATCTAGGTCTTCCTGCAGGGTGACTGTCCCTCCCACAGTATCCACTTCCCCACTCAGTTTGATCAGCAAACTTCATCAGGGTACATTTGATCCCATCATCCAGTTCACTTATGAAGATATTAAACTGTTTAATATTATATTGATCCCTGGGTGACCTCACCTGTGACAGGTTGCCAGTTTGAAAAGGAGCTTTTTACAACCACCTGCTGGGTGACCCACCCTAACCACCTCACAGATCACTTGCCTAGACCATAATGCATCAGTTTCTCTAGGAGAAGGCTGTGGGAAACCATATTGAAAGCCTTGGAGAAATCCAGGTAGACAGTGTCCACCACTCGCCTCACATCAACTAAGGAGGTTACTTTGTCATAAAAGGTGATCATGTTTGTCAAGCACAATTATCCCTTGGTGAATCCATGCTGGCAGTTCCCAATCACATCCATCATTTGACTTGTGATATCCGTATTCTTATTTTGGTTGGGATAGAGTTAATTTTCTTCACTGTAGCTAGTATGGGGCTATTCTTTATATTTGTGCTGGAAACAGTGTTAATAATAGCATGGGGATGTTTTAGTTATTGCTGAGCAGTGCTTACACAGAGTCAAAGCCTTTTCTGCTTCTCACCCCACCCCATCAGTGTGTAGGCTGGGGGTGCAGAAGAAGATGGAAGGGAAGATGGCAGGGACAGCTGACCCCAACTGACCAAAGAGATATTCCATACCATGTGACATCATGCTCAGGATATAAAGCTGGGGAAAGAAGGAAAGGTGGGACATTCAGAGTTTTGTCTTCCCAAGTAACCATTATGCGTGATACAGCCCTGCTTTCCTGGAGATGGCCGAACACCTGCCTGCCAATGAGAGGTGGTGAATGAATTCTTTTTTTGCTTTGCTTGTGTGTGCAGCTTTTGTTTTTTTGTTTTTGTTTATTAAACTGTCTTTATCTCAAGCCATGAGTTTTACCCTTCCAATTCTCTCCCTCATCTCACTGAGGGGGCCAATGAGCGAGCAGTTGTGTGGTCTTACTTGCCAGCTGGGGTTAAAACATGCTAAGCCCCCCCCCCCGGGGGGATTCATTCCATAACTTTTCCAGGGACTGAAGTAAGACTAGTGGGCTTATAATTTCCTGGATCCTCGTTTAAACTCTTCTTGTAGATGGGAGTGACATGAGGCTTCTTCGATAGCCCTCCCCAGGGCCCTTTATATCTCCCACAGTTGCTCCTGGCAACACCCCAGCCACATCAGCCTCTCTCACACATTCCATTTGTTCTAGACAATAAAAGAATGAGTATATCTTTGTTTATGTACAAGGCTGGTAGTATCACCATATAGCATACAGTAAATAACACCCATAATAGCTCCCTACCTCCTTATAATCTTCTCCTCAAAGTTTTATAGTTCCCTGGTGAAAACCATGTGATGTTAACATTAGATCTAGCTATTAATCTTTAAGAGTACACTTCTTAGTATCCATAACCCTTAAAAGATAGCCTAAGCAATAAAACACACACAGATAAAATATAGCATATCTGTATCTCCATTAAGGAAATTTGAATTACATCGCACTCCTTAAGGTACTATTTAGTAAGGAACCTTTAAATCAGTGTTGTTATTATTATTATTATTAAGTTTAGTGTTTTCATTACAGTATCACACAATGGCTCACATCATTGATGATCCATTGTGCTAGGTACTGTGCCATGAGTCAAGGGAGACAGCAAAAATGCAGTAATAATAAAGTTTTAGGGGGTTTAATATCAGTTTTTCCTTACTGGTCTACATACTCATTTATTTTTAATATGTACTAATAGGAACCCTTTTTTTCCGTATTCTCTGCAGATGAAATTGAGACTTTCCCAGAAAACTCTTATACTGGGGTAATACAATGAGACAGGAAAAAAAAAAAAAAAAAAGAAAAAAAGAAGTACATTTTTTGAGACATATAATCTAAACTGGGGAGCCTTGAAGCATCGGGTCAAGATACATTTCCTAGATGAAGCTTAGGTTCATTTCAAGTAAAGTTAAAAGGAAAGCTGCCCAGCTTATCTTTTCCCTTCACTATACACAGAATGTTTTTCAATATAAGAAAATCCTGTTGTAAGAGACTGTAGGGGGATCTCTGTACCATCTAGCATTCTTCCCACATGGGGAAATTCAGACCAAGATAGTGTTTAATTCTGTGTAAAACATTCCTCATGATCCAACCAAGGGGGGGTTGGGGGGTGGGGTGTTAGCTACTTTTAAAAGTCTGATAATCAAGAAATAGAAATATGTTTCAATGGTAGAAGAAAATATATCATGCTGGCTCCAAAAATCCAAGAGAGACAAGCTTCATGCCCTCAAATCCAATCAGTAGCGAGACTAAAGATGTATTCCCAGAATGCACATACACAGATCTTATGTGTACACCACACATATGCACATATACACATCACCAGCTACACACACCACAGGCAGATACTACATGAACACACATAGCACCCCTGGCCTCACCTTGCTCCCCTCTCTTGCTAAGCAGGATGAAGGTCCAATAGTGAGAATATATATATGTACAAGTGGGTCCCTCCAGCAGTTGGGCTACTGTCTGCCCAGTAGTCGCCCCTTGGATCCCAGTAGCTGCCCCCTGGATCCCAGTATCCTCAGTTGCTGGCACCTTGACGTGGGAGCCCTAGAGGCCGCAGCCCCACTCCACGGGCTGGTACAGACCTTTGCTCAAGTATATAGATGCACACACAGAGTGCTGGACCTCTATGCTCTCACCCCTAGGAACATACAGGCACTCTCAGACCCTTGAAGACTGACTCCCTACCTTGCTTCCAGGCCTCTTGATTCATTCCCCAGATGGTCCAGCTTGATCTTCACTAGGGATCACACACTAACTCACACACCGACATTCGTTTCAGTTGTTGGCACCACAAACTCCTGTGATTCAGACTGATGTTATATTATTAAATCTGTTTAAATTTATCTATAGAAATCTGAAAACAATGGGAAAGAATCTTCATTAATGCAGCCAGAAAATGTTATGGAATGAATATGATAAAACAAGCTGCATGTTTTGATATTAAATAGCATCCTCTTTATCATCCTTTTATTCTAATAAGTTGCAGTATAACTTCTTTGAAACGTCAGATATTTTTGTAAGATTTCATGTAAGACTTCATTCCTTACAGTACTTATTTATTTGGATAGTTTTGTTTTCTTTGTTTTATGTTTGGAAATAGATTAAATATAGAAAACACTTGAATGATCACTTCCTCTAAACATGGGTTTCTCTGCAAATATAATTATATTATCCTCTGTCATGGATTGCAGAAAAGCAAACTTTGAAAACCAAGACTATGAACATAAGCTAACTTTTACACTGAAGAATGAATAACCCTTATAAGTATCAATGGATCCAGACATAGTTTTATTTTGGAATAAGGAACGTTAAGAGGCTGTCAGTGCTAGTCAGGCTAGATTTTGCTTAGTAGTCATCCCATTTATTAGTGAAAAAACTGAACTCCTAACTTAACCTCACTAGTTACAGGATACTTATAATTTGGCTTTTGTTAATAGTGATTTAAACATTTAAGTCAATAAGTTTGGCCCATTATAAAAAACCAACCAAACAAAAAATAACCCCAACCCATCACAAAAAAAAAACAAAAACAAAACAAAACAAAACAAAAAAACCAAACGGTGTAAAAGAGAACTAACTTGGTTTAAAGTCAGTGACAAAAATACATGAAATTCAAATCTTAACTCTATTTTAATTGTGTTTTAATTCAGAAGACCAATAAAGCAAGGAAAAAAAATACCAAAAAATCCAACTGATATTTTTCTAAACAATCATGTCTATTCTCCTCTTTTCTAACAAAGCTAATAACACATGGTAAATATAAACCAATTTAGTATAACATTGAACCCTGTTGAGCAAATTATTTTAATTTATAAAAGTAAATAATATAGTTAAATATAAAATAAAATAGTTACTTTTTCCCCACAGAACATCTGAAAAAATTTTGAAAACTTCTACAAAAAAGGCTAAATATTTCATACAGCTTTTTTTGAAATTTCATTAATTATTTAGATATTTAATAACTCCTTATTACTCTTCTACAATTAAATATTCACACACAAGTAAACTTCTAAATGACATTTTAAAATTGAAACTTCCCTCTGTACTTCATGCACATGATTGAGCACAAATATTTTTTCTATTTTCGTGACACATTGTCATTAAGATTATCAGTGGTGAAAACAAAAGTAAATTAAAATCTTTCAGGTATTAGAAAAAATATTCAAATACAATTTAAGTTTTCAATACTTATCTCATTTTTATCTGGAATACAAGTAAAATTCTGGTGTTTTTTAACATCTGATTCCTGAAACCAGAGATGGGCAGATAGAATTTACACCTTCTTTTAACAATGAGAAACATTTGTACATTTAGGAGTAGATTCTCAATTTTTCCCTTTCATAATGCAAAAGTAAACAAACATTCTGGTTTAGGGACCTGTAACAGTTTATACCAGCTGCCTCCCAGAATTTCTATCTTTCATATTTCCCATCACAAGATTCTTTTCCCCATTAAATAGTTTTATTAGCTGCTGCATTAAACAAGGGATTGAGCTCTCACCAGTAATCCCTGACTTGGTCCTCAAACACTATCAGTAGTTCTTCTCAAGCTCTCCTGATAACTGCAATGGACTGGGAGACCCTGCTGGTGAAGAATAAGGCAAAGAATGCATTGAGTACCTGTGGTGGGTTGACCTTAGCTCACTTCCAGGTGCCCACCAAGCTGTTTTATCACTTCTTAGCAGGACAAGAAGAGGAGAAAATAAGAAGATAAAAAGGCAGTTTTGTAAAGAAAAACAAAGGGCGTGTGCAGAGGCAAAGGAAGCAAACAAATATTTTATTTCCCATCAGCAGGCAATGTCCAGCCATTTCCTGGGAAGCAGGGTCTCAGTATGCATAGCAATTGCATCAGAAGTCAAATGCCTTAATAATGAATGCCCTCCCTCCTCCCCCTTTCTCTTACCTTTTATTGTTGACCACAATGTCATATGGTTTCAGATATGTCTTTGGTCAGCTTGGGTCAGATGTTCTAGCCATCTGCCCTCCCAGTGTCTTGCCCACACCAGCCTACTGGCCCTGGAGACGGGGGAGAATGGGGTCAGAAGATAGCCCTGACGCTGTGCGAGCACTGCTCAGCAGTAGCCAAAACACTGGTGTGTTATCAACACCTTTCTAGCTACAAATACAAAGCACAGCACTGTGAGGGTTGCTATGGGGAAAGTTAACTCTATCCCAGCTAGACCAAATAGAGTACCTCAGTCTTATCTTTGTCCATTGTCACTAAATCAAGAACTCCATGAAGTAATATTCCCACATTTTCATTTTTCAGACCCTTACTACTACTGTAACCATAGCTCTTCTTATTGCCCATGAAGTCTCTTGCCAAGCTTTGGCTTCCCTGAAATAATCTCCAGCTGCCAGTTTCTATGTTCATCCTCTGTATTCTGTCTCTACAGTCTTTTTGCATTGGAGCTCTTCTATAAATTCCCTGTTCAGTCAGGGCAGTCTTCTGATACATCTGCTTGTTTTCCTGTGTACTGGAATGGATTGTTTTACACTTGGAGGATGCTGTCCTTAAAGACCTGACAGCTTTCCTGGGCTCCTTTGCTCTACAGAGCTACCTCCCCTGGGATTCCACTTACTGCTGTCCTGAGGAAGCTGAAGTCTGATCTCACGATATCCAAGTCTGTACTTGCCTTCCTCACTCCCTTATGATCTTGAACTCCGGTATTTCATGGTTGCTACTGACAAGGCAGTTGCTGACCAGTTCTTCCTTGTTACTGGATAGCAGATCCACCTATGTGTCACCATTGGTTGGACAATCCAGTACATGTGTCAAAAAGTTATCCCTGGTAACATCTTACCAGAAGGAAAAGTAATTTCCAGCCTTGCAGATATTCAAAAGTTGTCTTGACATAGTCCTGGGCAACCTGTTCTAGGTGACCCCGCTTAAGCAAGGTAGAGTGGACCAGGTGATCTCCAGAGGTCCCTTCCAACCTCAACTATTCTGTGATTCTGATACCCTCCAGAAATCTTTGTGACAGCTTGCATTCACTCTTTTTGTCCTTCCAGCAGGTATGAGATAGGGAAAATTTTCCCGTGAGAGCCAGAGTCAGTGATACAGAAACTTCTTGAAATTGTTCAAAGAAAGCTTCATCCACTTCTTTGCCCTGAGTAGGTAGCCTACAACAAACTTTCACCACAATTTCACTCCTACTAGTCTCTTCTCTGATCCTGACTCTTGCAGGAGCAGTAAGAATTATCTTTTCTTTCTGTGATATATGGATGATCTTTCTAGAACCAGTGTTTCTAAAAAAGATATGTCACTGTTACAGCTTCACCCACCATTGTCCATAGGAGATACACATAGTATTTATGACCTTATGCTTTGTGATGGTAAAAATCTGTGGAGGAGAATCATAAATGGACATTTACATATCCATGAGACTCATACAATTTATACACCATCTGCTTGCACTTCTCAAGCAACACCCACCTCCAGTCCTCCCTCCCAAGTAACTTGCTTAGAAATTATCCATCTAATAGCTAAAGAAAATGTTGCAAATGAGTGGAACAGCAGGACAGATGTTGAGGTTTGAACTCAGATGGTAGCCAGACACCATGTGGCCAGCTGTTCACCTCCCCCTCCCCAGTGAAATAGGGGAGGAACAAATAGAAGAGAATTCATAGTTTGAATGAAAAGAAAGAATTTACTAAATATAACAAGAGAACAACAGTAACAATAGTGAGTCCAAAGAGAAATGGGTAAAATGCAGCAGTGGCTTACCGAGAGCGGCGACCACCCTCACAGCAACAATACGAACAAGCCCAAGCCTGAGCGAGAGCCCGCCCGAGAGATGCCCCCCCCCCCCCTCCCCCCCATTTCCCTAGGTATGACATCTCACAGATTAAATACTCTAATGAAAGTTAATTCCATCCTGGTTGAAACCCAGGCAAGAGAGAAGTGAATTTGTCTTATGAAATGGGCCATTGGCAAAATACATAGAAGCAAGAATAAGTCTTTCTCGAATGTCAGAAAATTATCTGAGGCAGGTCACCATTTGTTCTATTTTTTTCCTAAAATACATTAGTGTGCCAATCATTAGTTAGAGTAAATATGTGATATTGCCTCTGCTGTTTCAGGATACATTAAAGTTGTGTACCATTCACAAATTTTCATCTTTTCAAATATTTGAAGTGCTTTTCCAGAAACTGATCAGCATCACTTTATTCACTAAGAAATGCAGTTGTATGTTAAGTGTTTAAGGAAACCAAACAAATAAACAAACCCACAAATCAGTGTATGCATTAAGTCCAGTTTCTTTTAATTTTCCCAGTTAGATGTTCAAGAGCTTTAAAAATGGTTACCAGCTGCTACCTTCATGAATTGTACAAATTTTTGTAAAATAAACAGCAGTTTCATGACAAAATTTGCATAGCAGTTAACATTATTTATATTGTCAAACCCAGGAAGCAGGGTGTCATTTCTGCCAGCATTCTTGCAGTTTTCATCTGCTGAGTTGGCTCCATTTCAGTTAATCCTTTTGTTTTAGTCAGGTTCTACGGGGGTGCATTTTGGAAAACAAGGAAGTAAACAGAGATGAACAAGCTTTTCTGGCTGAAAAAGTCTTTTAGCTGATCCAATTTAGGAAACTGAGTGTGAAATTATAGACAACTTCAAAAAGCAGTAGAACACGTAATGGAGAGCACAACTGAGCTTCTTATATACTATGAGTCAAGGTAATACTGCATCCTACATCCCAAATCAAATACACAGTACACAGTATTTTCCTCAGCTGATTTTGAGTAGTTTATCCATTTTATTTTTAATAATTAATATATTTTTTTCTTCTGAATCTGTCAAGGAAATTTTAGATAATATTCTAATGTATATATCTATTTATGTTCCTATACAACCTTAATTTTTGTCATGTCTTCTTGAACTCCAACCTAAGAAGTCTGCTTATTTGTATATATAAGTCACCTACTTGTATGTGTCACTTTTTTATAAGACGATTTAATAATACAATTTTCTGTATTGCTCTACATATCCAAGTCTACAAGTGGGAGTTTCAACCACATTTCGGAAAGAGCTACAGGTCTTAAATGTAAATAAGTTTCTAAATTTTCTGTGACAAATGACACCATGGTATATAGAGAAATCCCAGTCTGTGCCTTCACAGAAGGAAAAGAAAGCAGAAATTAATTTTTATACAAACCGTTTAGCAACATCAGACTAACCCATCTACATGCACATAGGATTTACTGATGCATTTGATTTGACAGAGTTAAAAAAGTCTAAATAGAGACAGCCAACATGGCTTCACCAAGGGTAAATCATAATTTACTAATACAGTGGCCTTCTACAACTGAGTCACTGCATCAATGGACAGGGGAAGAGCTACTGATTACATCTACCTGGACTTCTGTAAAGACTTTGCTACTAGCCCTCACAATATCCTTGCTGCTAAATCGGAGAAATAGGGTTTTGGTGGATGGATTGTTAAATGGATAAGGAATTGGCTGGATAGCAGCATCAGATAATTACAGTTAATAGCTCAGTGCCCAAGTGGAAACCAGTAATGAGTGGTGTCCTTCACAAGTCCATACTGGGAGTAGTAATTCATCAGTGACATAGACAGTGGGTTTAAATGCACCCTCAGCAAGTACGCTTCTAATGTGAGAGGAACTGCACTCCCCAGCCTGAATTTGCTGTCTTTTAATTAGGAAAAAAAAAAAAAAATAGGGAGAGGGTATTTTTATCAGAGGAAGAAAATTTTGGTTTGTTTTATTTTATTTTGTTTTGTTTCTATTTTTAAGTAACGGTCATGTAATACTGAATGAAAAAGGAGTTCAGGGATGAGAGACTGAATTCAGGCATGTTTTACCACCTCCTTCTGCCTTGATAACTTTCACAATCTTAGGTGCACAGTAACACAGGAACAGCAGAGTTGGTGAGGAACATTTTTCATTTTTCAGCCTATTACACACATTTCATCTGGAGTTTAGGACATTTCCATGAGACATGTGCTGGTTTAAGCCCTGCTGGGACTGGAGACCACGTTGCTGTTGCCCCTCCCCCACCCTCAGCCGGTCGGGCTGGCAGTGAGGCACAAACCCAGGGTAAAATAAGAAGAAATTTAATACAACAGTGTAATAAACAATCTGAACAACAACAGCAGCAATGATAACAGCAATAAACAGTAATAAGAGTGAACAAGACAAAAGATATACAGAGAAATACCGCAATGGTTACGGACAGCCTGCCGTGTGCTCCCCCTCCACCAAAACCACAAAGGAAAAAGTTCCTGCGCTCCTGTGCCTGGACCTGATATCAGCATGGTATGAATAACCCACCTGGAGATCCCTTCCCCCTCTCTGCTGGGGAAACTTAACCCTATCCTAGCTGAACCAGGACATACATGTGGATTCAAATCTACTGACATGGAAAAGAAAATACAGTCGTCTCACCTTCTGGATCTATATTTCAATAATCAAGGCATTTGCTGAATTCTTGAAAAACTGTATAATATAATTACGGATGGATTCTCAAAACTGGGTTTTTCTTCATGAATTAGAAACTAAGAGTAAATAATTCTTTCGCAATTAAAATTCAAGCTTCTTATCCCATATGATATGCCAGATAAAGATCTGCCACCCAATCGTTTGCTAGCTTCTTAGAACTCCCACTAGTTTTCTCAGAGTGCTCCAAAGCCAAGGTAAAAATTTTTTGTTGACTGCTATTTTACCCCACATACCTGTTAATCTGTCTTCCTCATAATCCAAGAAGTGATAAATAGCCAATGCTAATGAAATGCAACAAACTACATATTTACATGTCCACTTAATTTGAAAAATATGGCAATATTAAAAAAAAATATCTGAAACACGGTATATGTGCATGGAAATCTATATTTTAAAAGATGGCATTAGAATAAATTTAAAGTAAGACATTCCAGATGGTGTCCTCAGAAGTATCTTCACTCTTGACAAGTTGGCAAACTGTTATATTTTTAAATTAGTATTCAAACATTTCAAAAGCATGATTTTTAACTGTCATTTAAATCATAGCTCAGATATGGTATTAGTGACTCAACTTCTTGTATCTGGATTCTTAGATTACATTCTAAGATCTGTATGTGCTTTCATAAATACTCACTATAAATGAAAAAGACAGTGCAAGATGCATATTATGATCTTTTTCTGTTTAGAGATAGATATCTTTAAAAAAAAAAAAAAAAAGTCTAATAATTATGCTGTAGTACTACTGACAGAATATAACCAGGAGTTTATTAACTCAGAGAAGCATCAAGGAAGTTTTCTATTTGCTTCAAACCATTCTGTGAACCTCTGATCCTGGGACTTTTATAGATAATTTTAAGGCTGATTTCTCCAAGGGACAACAAAATTAGGAAGAAGAACCAGCACAGATAGATAAATGAGATGTATTTTCCTCCAAAGGGAATGAAAGACAGACTACGTTGTTGTTACATGATATTTAGAGGAATAATTGTTCATGTTTAGTATTCAAACAAACATGATTTGGAAGCAGTTGCATGTTTTGAACAGACATTTTTTCAAACAGCTTTGGTTCTTTCATTTCTTTAGGGATTGAAGCAACTAATATTCCATTCAAAACAACCAGAGAGCAACTTGATTAATTGCAGTTGTGTGAAACAGATTTGTCTAAGTATCAATTTGATGTCAACCTGTCTGCCATCTCCATAAATTATGTAAGCAATTGTGCAAGAGCAAATAGCATTTATTTTGCATTTCCAGGATCGCTTCATCTGATTATGATAAAAAGGCATTTTCCATGACTAACAACTTGCATAAAATCGGTAGAGCTGGCCATTTCAGAACATTTAGTTATGCAATCATGCTTTTTTATATATTTATATCTGCTCAGCTACACAATCAGTAACTGAAAGGGACACACCTTTTGCACCTTAAGCACTTTATTATTCCATAATAAAAAACGTTATCCTGAAAATGGTATTGGCAAGGAAATTATGAAGCATAACAGTGTGGTTTTATTTATAAGATAATGTTATAAGAGGCTTCAGATGGCATGCACTTACATGTCGCACTTACATATCCTCCATAAGGAAAAAACATTGCTTTTGTCCAACAGGTTAAGGTAACAACAGAAGCATATCTGTCACATTCAGTCCTCTGACCAGTTATATGAAAGCCTTTTCTGGGAAAGTCATATCTGTCAGGTACAAATTAAACAGGACACAAGTAAATTTTTTCTCTTGCTAAAATAAAAAGAAGCACTCTAAACGAGTGTCTCTACACCAAGGAGTTTGTGAGCTGGAAAAATAAGATGATTCATAAATATCTTTGAAAAAGCAGATTTACAGAACTTCTGTTTAAACATTGTATTTAATATCCTAACTCATTAGCCTTATATGTCTATTTTCAGATAGGATGCATATTTATACAACTGTCAAATGTCATCTACAGTGACACTGCTTTACTTTATTACTAAACTAACATTACATCAACATTGATATTTTGCCTCTTCAACTAAATGTTGCACGTTTCTTATTGCTAAATCCTGTATCAAATCTGACTTGAAAATTGGTCTATGTACATTCCATTGAAATAAACAATGATATCTGAATAGGTTTCTCTTTAGTTGATACAAGTCACCCTCTGTTTCCCGTTATCACAAATCTACATAAGTATTTCTGTATAAAAGCAAACTACTGTATTTATCATCTTACCATACTCCATTTTTTACAAAAAGAAAATCCTGCTAATTTATTAGACCCCTCTGGGATCTCTTTCTCTTCTTTTTAAATTGCTGCTTTACTAAGACCTTAAACTACTCAGCAGAGTAAGTCAAGACATAGTATATACTAAAAATGAAAGATCTTTATTAACATTTCTCTTATTTTGTCAAGGTCACCAAAACCATTTTTTAAAACATTAAGAGATTTTAAATAAAATAAGAGAAAAAATAACACCTTCTTAATTACTCTACTAAAGTTGATAATATATTTACAATGGAAAAAAAGAAGAAACATATAGAATGAGATTATTCTCACTTGGCTGTAGAGGTTTACAGATCTACACCTGAATCTAAGTTAGTCACTGTAAACTCTCTTTATGGTCAATGGAAACAAATAGGCACTTCTAGGAAATGTTTTGACTGAAATTTTTAATATCTTATTTTGGGTGAGATAAATTCTGTCCTTCAAATTCCTATTATTCAAGATTTTTCGAAAAAAAATAATAATACATATGTAGAAATATACACATGGTCAATTAATCTCACAGAACTGTTATATCAAACAACACAAATGTGACAGATCTTGGATACGCAGGTTAGTAAAAAAGCGTTATGCATCTCCACACTCCTGTCCAAAGTACTGAGCATGGAACACAAGGAGAAGTCTGCAGTTTTGTTTTTCAGAGTAAATCTCTAAAATATTGATTCTTTCGCGATCAGTCCTTTCACACACCATGCATCTTTTCATCACATAAAATCAGAAAATACATTACTTTGAGCTTTCTTAGCTTAAGAATGCTCCTTTCTATCTTGAGCATTTTATTTTTAGTGACTGAAAACAAGACATAAAAATGGACCAGGACCAGAATTTGAAGAAAGAAAAAACCAAAAATATGTGAAAAACCTCACTGTCAGACCTGTTTCCTGAGGCTTTACAAATCTTTCATAGAATTGGGATTAGTTCATTTGACATAATAATTGTGCAAGCAAAATTAAAAGCAAAATTTAGGATGAAAATTCAAAGTAGGGCCCCCCCAATAGTTTATTCTGTCTTCTTGCACAAAAAGCATTAAACATGAAAATTTTAATAAATACAACACATTCATTACTACATCAGGTAGAGGAATATATGAGAGAATGAAGGAGAAAACATTTACCTCGTTCTCATCACTCCTTATATACTAACATCTAAAAGAAAATCCAGGACTTCAAAACCCAGAAGACTCCATGTTAGAATTTTCAGAGTTATATTAAAGTAATACAGATGTAAACAGAGTAAGACAATTTTGTTTATTATAGGTTCTACTGATATATCCATCGTTGAAAATACAATTTCAATACCAGTTTTTTTATATCGATTACATACATCTGTCTTAAAAATACATTTTTATATAAAAATAGAGAAAAATTATAAAAAGCCCTAAACATGAACAAAAGGAATTTTCAGTCTTTCAGTGGCAATCTGAGACAACTACCTTCCCTAAAATAAAACCCAATAAACCAACAAAACCTGAAACAAATATTTTAATTATGAAATTTTGACATGAATACTGACTGAATATTTGTCTTTACTGTATTGTACAAACCTGAAATTACAACTGTTTGTTATTGTTGAAAGTGCATTTGTTCCTTGTCATGAGCAAATTAGCATCCTACTCTTTGTTACTTGGTCTATTTCAAGCAAATTGTTAACGCAATCTCAAAATCAAAGTGAAACTTTAGGAATATTTGTAGTTTTCATGCATTTACTATTTTAGAGCCACAGTTTAAATTTCAAACTTTATGAAGCCACTGAATACCTCTGCCATCTATCTTACTGCATCCATGAATGATACCATATATCTAACAATGAATCTTTGAATATTTGAGCAATAAAATTCCATGGTCTGATGAGAATCATAGGCAGACTCCAGCAACCAAACAAAAATCTCTTCAGTTAAGACCAAAAGGAGAAGTTTAGACTAACAGTTTCAGAAATCTTAAATAGAAGTGTAGAGGAAAACTATTTCTTGGCTCTGTGTTCACAGTATTCATGCCACTTTTACGAATGTTTTGCTGGGATCCAAGAAACTGAGATTATTAATAAATGCAATTTCTTATTGAGTGCTCTACATAGAGAAATGACAAATGTGTATATCCATATATATTGTTCACATGGTAACCATATATTAAAGAATAAGTTTATGCAAGGGAGATGAGATATGGTTTCTTTGGGAACCTTAAAATTGACTTTATCAGCTTTTGTGTGTGCTAAATGTCAACCACTACTTTGCATTAATACATCTTGTACTTTCCTTATCACAGTTTTTTTGCTGAATAGCACACTGCATGCTTCTATAATGAAAGGATGTTTTTAATATTTTAATGAAGAAGATAAGACATAAGGAGGCAATGAGAGCTTAAATTTCAAGCTTTCACTCTTAGGTTATTCTTTCAGTTGACAAGCTCGCAGTTAAAATATCATATCTACTTCCAGATCTGCATAAATGCAGAGCCATGATTACTTTGCTTTAGGAAACTTCACCAGTAAAAACATTACATAACAGAATCCACCTTGGAGCATTACACTGTTTTCATCTTCAATATAAATAGAATTTAGAGATGCAGAAGGCTAGAAAGTAACTTTTCCAATATTCTTAAACTAGTGAGAGTTTAGCTTTTTTTGTTAGATAATAACTTCAAATTTGCGTAACAATCATGTTACATCACTATAGCTAAACAAGATCTAAAAAGCCTGTATATTTAGCAAGTAGTCTTTCTCTTCACTATAAGGGTAGTCTAAAAATACATCAGGAATTTACCTTGCAGGCTCAATTGTATTATAAAATGAAGTAGTAGAAAGATGTCAAACAATATTGGGATCAGTGCATAGATGTTTCTTTCTGACATTCCTTATTTCTCAGTCTTTTTTTTTTTTTTTTTTTTTTTTTTTTCTCTTTCCCTGTTGTTCCTTCCTTCTTACTTGTTTCCTGTGCTCTGGAAGCTCACCCTCCACATGACATAGTCCCTTTTTGGAGGTATGCCTGTTCCCATGTGGGCTTATCCATGGACTGCAGTTTCTAGGGGGCATACTTGGTCTGTCATGGTCCTCTACAGGCTGCAAGCTCTTCGGGGGTGTTCCCACTTGGCCAGGTAAACCTCCTGCTGCTCTGATGTTGTTTCCTCTTCCTCCCCCTCTCCAGAATTTTCTCTCCTTTCCTAAAAATCTTTTCACAGAGGTGCCACAAGTCCTCCAGCTGGCTCACCTTTGGCCTGTGGTGGGTCCATTGCTGAGCTGGCTGGAACTGGCTGTGACTTGCTGTGGCCCTGAGCTGCTCTCACAGATGCCAACCCTGCAGCTCCCCCATCCTCTCCCCACGAAAAACATCCTTTGCCATCTATGCTTAATAACCAGTCAAAATCTACATGGGTTGTATAACTCAACATCCAAGGCCAAACAAATATATGTTTCCACCATGAGAGTTTTTTATCTCAAGTTCAGTGCTGTGTTCATGTATTTCATACATTTACATATCTATCTACACTATATCAAGTATACATTACCTTAGACTATGCTTTAGTGGACTTTACTATTTTGGAAATAAGTTTACAAAAAAAAAAAAAAAACAGCTTAAAGGAAAGATGAAAGGCATATGAGGACATAATATGGACTGTTATTCAACTTTAATTTTGCAGTAGATGCCTAGAAAGATGAGCTCACTCTTCCACTAAACGTTATCACTCTTCTACCAAACGTTATCACAAACAGTCCTCCTAAAGTCAGTGAAATTCTTCATGAAGCAAGACATGACCTGTTTTGGGCTAAGTTATCAGAATCTATCCCATAATGATTGCAGTGAACCATTAAACTCTTGACATTTATCACATTGTGGTATTTACCATTAGTGAGTCATTTGCGGTTCCCCTATGCGTGGAACAGGGAATACTGCAAATACCATATGAAGTTTAACTACCATCAGCAGTAAATGTCAAGATTTTAATGGTACTTGCTCTACATGCAATATGAATTTAGAAATTAAAATATTCAAAAAGTCTGAGTTCTGAACTGAGTTTGTTTTGTTGTATCCTTTATTGTATCCTGTAATTTTACAGATTTAAATTACGCTTCAGATTTATTTCAGATTTATGGAAACTGTTAATGACTTCATTATCAATAATTTAATCAAAGTTTCACTGTCTTAGAAGCTCATGCCATACATAATATTCTACACAACCATACTTGTGATAGGTAATAGTTAGTAGCCTGTTTTATAATACTATAGTGTCATTAATTTTGTAAATTGCTTTTCATGAGCTAGAAGGAACTCTATAAAAATCCAAACTATTAACTAACATTAATGTATATCATAGATGTGAAGAATGTTAGAATTGTCAGTATTATTCTCAGATAGTTGAGAGAATATATGCAAGTGCAAATACACACATGCACACACAGGTCTGACATCAGACCTTTCTCATACCCCCATTTTGTAAGCCTGCAAGCTCCACTTTGGCTACAAGCCTTGTTTGATCTATTTATTCTTTGTACACCACAGGGGAAACAGTAATATAGCTAAAATTCAGCAACTTATTAAATTTGATTAAACATGGAGAATTCTTAAAACTCAGTAAGCCTCTCAGGTCTGAAGTACTGTTTCAGGGGGGAAGGAAAAGAAAGATTTAATGAAAAATCAAAGCAAACTAACAGAATTAAAGAAGTCATGCAACCTTTTCCTACATTTAGCTACTAGCCTAAAGTGCATCAGGGTCCTGCTCACTGTAATATTCCTATCATTGAATTTCCAGTCAAACCAGCTGCCTTGTCTGTGAAGAAGGAAGTGCTGAGAGGAGAAGGGTCAAACTTTCATTTAAACTGGGATATGATGAAGATCTGAAACTGGAAAGGTTATCTGGATCCTTATATAACTTAGCCTAAATTACTTGGAGATGACACTGATCATCTGATGTGACTAGAGAAATGGGTACACTGAGGCTTAACAGGTGTGTAGAAAGATAGTAATTTCACTAGCCAGTTTAGTCAAGAAAAAAGTCAGAAAGAGTCTGACTAGCTCAGTTGAAAAAGGCATAGAAGAGTAAAGGGCTTTATTGGGGAGCATCTAAATGACATCTTATTTGCAGGGGTTTTTTTTAATATGAATGCATAGATAGAAATCTCTCTATGATCCTTGCCACTCATGCTGACATTCTTGAAAGAGAATGTCACTCGGGAACAGGATCCAAAAGTTTTTAATGGATATCAGGCTGTGTATTTAGGAGACCAGTTACTCATGTCCCAAAGACAGATTGGAAGCCCAGAGAGTCTCAACGGTTCTGTGATCCCCTCGGGTATAAATTAAGGTGAAGTGATGCCAAACAACTGGTTAAAATGTTTTACTTGTGGTAGAAAACAATTTAAATTTGGAAAAGGATAATAAGCAATGTGGTCTCATAAATCTATAAGAAGGAAAGGAAAGGAAAGGAAAGGAAAGGAAAGGAAAGGAAAGGAAAGGAAAGGAAAGGAAAGGAAAGGAAAGGAAAGGAAAGGAAAGGAAAGGAAAGGAAAGGAAAGGAAAGGAAAGGAAAGGAAAGGAAAGGAAAGGAAAGGAAAGGAAAGGAAAGGAAAGGAAAGGAAAGGAAAGGAAAGGAAAGGAAAGGAAAGGAAAGGAAAGGAAAGGAAAGGAAAGGAAAGGAAAGGAAAGGAAAGGAAAGGAAAGGAAAGGAAAGGAATCAGAAAAGAAAGGAAAGAAATCAGAAAAGAAATCAGAAAAGAAATCAGAAAAGAAATCAGAAAGGGAGTCAAATAAATCCAGATCACCACCCCTGGATCCAGTGTTGTCTCAGTTCTGGTAATCTTGGGTGATAGATTCACACCCAGAGCAAAGTTTCTGTCATCTTTTAAATTGATTTCATCAGCTGATTAACGTACTTTGTTTTGTTCTCAGTTCCCATAATATTGCTGACTTCATGCTTCTTGAGCAATTATCCATCTCCTGGGGCAGAAATTATCACCTCTTATCAGTTCTTGTCACCTCTTCAATGGTGAAGGTGTGAAGTCATTTGCAAGGCATGCATAGTGTCTGGTTTCAATAGAGCCACATAGTACCGGGCTTACACAATGGAGCCAGTGATCAGCAGTCCTTGTGTTTGATGGGAAACATTTGGTTTAACTCAGTCCAGTTTCACCCCTTGAGGCTCATGTAAGGAGTCTGTCAATACAACTGCAAGGGAGTAGGGATGTGTATCCTTTGATACACACCCCCTTCCTTGGGTGACATTCCTTAGACTAATCACAAAGGCCACAGCTTGTCCTTGCAGTTTTCTGTGTCGATGAATGTTTGAAGCATTCCTTCCTTCAGTGCCTTAAACCATGGTATATAATTAGATTTTTACAGAGAAATCATTTACAAGGGAAAACTTTCAAGAGAAATCACTTTCAAGAGAAAACAAAGATGTAAAACAGTATGCAATAGAAGGACTTGTTTGATAGTACTGGTTAATAGATCCTGGTTTGAAAGGTAGTTATGCATTTTCATGTTGACCACAGGTTTTCTAAGGGAAGAAAGAACAAGCTAAAATTAATTTGAAGCTACGGAAGATACTCAACTGGTGAATTATAATGATACAGTTTAAAAGGGAAATAAATCATTAGTTTCATTCAGAGTGAAAGCCTCTTACTGGGAGTTCCAACCACTGACAGACTCAGATAGAACAACATTTTATGCTCTACCTAAAGAAAAACATGTTGGCATGGAGGCAACAAACAGTGCTCATTATTAGTGAGAACTGACATAACACTTTTTTTCTTAATTTCAGATGATTTTTTAAGATTATTCTTAGCAAACTCTTTAAAATACAAATGTAATCTTAGAACTAGCATTTTTTACAGACCCCTTTGATGTATAGAAGTCCTGAGAGGTGACTTACTTTCAGCTATTTCCTTAAAACAGAATTTTGTATTTCATTAATTATTCACCATCACACACTGCAAAAGATGTTGTTCCTTAAAAAGAAAATGTCATTACATTGATCAAAGGATAAGAGAGAGGTTTCTTGATTTTGTTTTAATTTATTTCTAGTTTATCTATAACTTCATGTGAGGCACAAACAAATAGACTCCAATTAGTTTTCTCATTTTCTAATAATGCCTTTAATAAATCTCCTTTCATGTCAAGAGATCAGATGACCTTCCCAACACCCATAGATTATCATTATGGAGGAAAACTACATGGCTTATAAACTATATAAAATACCTGATATTTTACTTAAAGGAAACAGAATAATAACATATTATTAGTACATACATCCATTTACTATCAGTGATCTTTTTCAGATGGAACTAGTGAGTTTGCCTGGATTTTGTTTGGATCGTGAAAGAAAAAAATCTTGAAGAATAAAAATAAGCTTTTTTTCAAAATTCATACAGCATATATATCTGTCTATGGACATACATAGGACAAATGATGAAGATACGCAAGGTATAAAGAAAAAGAATATTTAAGAATAATTTCTATTTAATGATATTTATAGCCTGATATTTAATGTTTCACAAAGTTGGTTTTTTAATGAATAAAAACCTTTTGATGTGTACAGCCTTCGTGATAGTTATACTTACTAGCCTGGACTATTGAAGATCAGGCCAGATATGTATACACATACTTAAAGACAACCTATTTTTCTCAGAATTTACAAGAAAATAATTTTTAAAAGAAACCCCAACAAAAAAGCCTGAGAAATAAAGATTTATTTTCTTTTTTCTATATGGAAAACTTGAAATGTATCAGTCTCCCCCAGTCCTTAAATCTTTGTATGATTAGTACAGACAAGAAAAAAAGCTTAGAAAGCTTTCTCTTTGCTTAATTTCATTTTATTAACTTGGATAGATGATAGTAGACATGTATTTTCCATCAAGTTCATAACTGAAAAAAGTAGACAAAATTTTAATAAAGGACCATTTATTTACCCCTTGATGTTCTTGCAGTGAAATACTAAACAGCAGTTACTGATTAACATTCTTGCAGTTTGACTCTGTTACAAAATATTTTGAAAAACATGGAACCAACTTTAATTACTTCTATATAAACTTGCTCCCATATGTGAATAAAAAACTTGCTGTCATTCATTCAAGAAAGCTAGACTTTTAAATAATCATGTATGTCTGAAAAGAACAGGCTCTTTAATACACTAGACAGTGAGCCTTCTACTGTTAAATATCAATCTTCTCACAACAGCTCTTTAGAAAAATAGACTTAAGGTCATGTGTAAGGTTTAATTAATAAAGAAATAATCACTGGGAATTGTTGCTGTGTATTATCATATATAGGCAGAATCTTCACTCTTTTCGTAATTGCTCTAAATGAATTTGGAAAGGTTTTCTCTAGTTCCTTCTTTTTTGCCTTGTTCTCA
Source organism: Athene noctua (assembly GCF_965140245.1). Lineage (NCBI taxonomy): Eukaryota > Metazoa > Chordata > Aves > Strigiformes > Strigidae > Athene > Athene noctua. The sequence goes on from NC_134037.1 coordinate 216,555,386, forward strand.
AAACTGACATAAAGAAAAAAGTCCCCTGGTCTGCAATATGGTAAGCCCACTAGAAGCATATTCAACCTAATAATTATGTATAGAATTTTCTTAAGAAATCTCCAGTGTCATTACACAAGGTTTTAAAGAATGTTTTGTGCTTCATTAGTTTGGTATGATAAAGCACCTTTTATTTTAATTGAATGTCATCTTACATTATGACATTTTACAATGTGAACTTAGAATAAAGTGAAAACTTGAGAACCAGTGATGTATAATCAGAAAACAAAATAATCAATCAGAACATACATTTATTAAATAGAAGTGGCTGAATAGTAACACCTATGAGATAATATTTATATCACATTTTGCTGCTTCTGCATCAGAGATTGTAGATATTTTGTGTATTGAAGTCCAGATACCAAGGTTACCAACTATGTGTAACGTTATGTGAGTTTTAGAACCTGAAATCTGTGAATTCAGGGAACTTTAAATAAATGATATAATAATAATAATAATAATAATAATAATAATAATAACAACAACAATAATAATCCAGAACACAAAATCTAGAACTACAATTAGAAAAAACAAACAAACAAACAAAAAAGAGTAAGATCCAAGTCTTATTTCTTCAAATCCATCATAAGTTGTGGCCACATACAAGAACATTTTTTAATAGATGAAGTTCTACAATGTAGTTAAATTAGGCATAACAGTTGAGTTTTTTAAAAAATAAAATCTCAAATGAAAATCAACATTTAGGATGATTTTCAAGGAATATTTTAATAACTTCAAGGAAGACCTTTAATTTCCTATATGTAAATTAAATCACATTTTCATAGAATCACAGAATCATAGTGTAGTCCAGGTTGGAAGGGACCTCAGAAAATCATCTGGTCCAAACTTTCATGGCAAAGGGAAACTACATGTGATTATATCACACCCTGTCTGATAAGATCTTGAAAATCTCCAGTGACTGGGATGCCACCACGTTCAAGGTGAGGCTGTTCCAGAGATTGATTGTCCTCATTTTTTAAAATTTCTTTCTTACACTGAGATGAAACCCCTCCCAGTGCCAACATGTACTTATTGCCCTTTATCTTTTCCATGCAATTCCTTGTGAAAAAGGAGACTGTCCTCTTTGTAGACGCCCTTTAAGTACTGGAATACTGTGATTAAGTTCCCCCTGAGCTTTTCCTTCTCCAGGGAGAAAAGACCTAACTCCTTCCACCTTTCCACGTAGGGCAGGTTCTCTAGCTGTTTGATCATTCTCATGGCCTTGATTTGGACCCAATCCAAGTCTGTCCAAGTCTTGAGTTGTGGGGATCAGAACTGGACACAGTAACTCCAAGTGTACCTTGACAAGTGCTGGGTAGAGTGGGATGATCATGTCTCTGTATTTTTTTGTAAAGTCTCTGTGGATACAACCCTGTGTCTGATTCACCTTTGTGGCTGCTGTGGTGCACTGCTGACTCACGTTCAGCTTGTTGTCCACCAAGACCCCCAGTTCCCTTTCAGCAAGGCTGCTCTCCAGCCACACAGATCCTAGCCTGTGCTGGGCTCTTTGGTTATGTCATTCCAGGTTCAGGACCTTGCACTTGCCTTTTTTAAACTTCATACCGTTCTTGTCTGTCCACTCTTCCAACCTGTCCAGGTCTCTCTGTAAGATCGTTATCCCTTCTTACATCTCTGCCTCAGCATCCAGTCTGACGTCATCAGCAAACTTGGTAAGTGTACGTTCAATCCCATCATCCAAATCACTTATAAAGATGATAAATAGTGTGAGACCCAATATCAATCCCTAGAGGACCCCACTTGTGACAGATCACCAGCCTGAGCAAAAACCATTGATCAGCACACTCTGAGTTTGACCTGTTAGCCAATATCCTCCTCATCTCACAAACCACACATCCAATCTGTATCTTGTCACTTTATCAAGGAGAAGCTGTGTGAAACAGCATCGAACGTTTTGCTGAAGTCCAGGGAAACAACATCCACTGCTCTCCCCATGCTCATAGAAAGTATTATTTTGTTGTAGAAGATGATCAAGTTAGTCTGTCATGATTTGCCTTTGGTAAATCCATGCTGTCTTTTCCTAGTCACCTGCTCCATTTCCTTTGTAACAGTTTCTAGGAGAACCCATTAAATTACTTTCCCAGGAATTGAAGACTAATGGGCCTGTAGTTTACTGGCTCCTCTTTTGGGACTTTCTTATAAATGGGTATGACATTTGCCCTATTTCAGTCAGCAGGGATATCCCCTGATCTCCATGACCTTTGAAGTATATATTTTCAAACTTGCTCAATTGCTCATGTTTTACACAAGAATCCTAGGACCCCATCTCATTAAAAACCAAAACCAAAATGAAACAAAATTTCATTTTAAGAGCTACAGACAGGGTTTTTTAATATTATAAAAAGGTAACTTTGAATTAAGGACAGTTTAAATTCAAGTTCTCAAAAAAGAAAGGGTACTACCTACAATACTTCCATGACTGAATTGAAGGGAGGAAAATGAAAGGATATAAATTTCATATTTAAAATAGAATAAGGTAAAATATACTGCTAAGTCAATATTTACTTATCAGCAATTAAAGAGTCTGAGCCTTTATTAGTTTATTTTAGACCCTGCATTGAGACATCCAATGGAGTGAATATAGTTCTTTTCAATGTGATTTTCAGTTTCAGAATTTAGATGTAAATTACAACGTACTTTCTCAACAGATAGAACAGATTAAGCCAGATCATCTCAAATTTCAGGAATCACAGAGACTCCTCTACCAGTAAAGATAAAACACTGATATGCACTCCACATGATAAAGATATTAATTTTTACACTGAATAATATTGACTGTAACCACCCTGATCACTAACCTAAGTACTCCTACAGGATCAAACACAGACTGCATCTCTTTTCAAAGAAAACCAAACCATCCACTTTCTGTCAAACTGCTGTTTATTCTTTCTTCAGACTTCTGGGAGGTCCAGATTCATACTCCTAAACTGAAGCATATAAATGTAGGTGTCCAAGAGTCTGCAAATGTAAATCTATTTACCTAGCTTTGATTTATTCCTGTATTTGGGCAGCTGTACAGCTCTCCATGCTACAGTTCAGTTGCCTAAACAGAGGCACATACAGCCAGTTTGGAAAATTGCCTTCAGCTGTTCATCCAAAAGGACTGACTCCCCCCGAGTCTTGTGTGAATATGTATCCATCAGACCCATGTGGATATCTCAAATGTTTTAGCAGACCAGAAATAGCATCCCCTGCTGCAGTTAAGAGCTGGCTGTTATCTGCCAGGTTTTACTGACTGATTTGGCTAGTTCAATACTGAGCATGGTGCAAGCACAGAAAATGTAGCTCAGACATGGATATCTAAATTTTGGCATCTAAGTAAGGTTATGAGGACTAAAGACTTACTGCGAGGCCCTTGAGCAGATCTCCTCACTTCTAGATTTTTGCTGCCCTGGAGTCATGACCAGTTGGGAAGGAGCTCAGCTGGTGACCTTGGGGGAAATTATGAAGAAAGTGGTCTTGGTAGGGCCTGACTCTCTTCCCTCACAAATGGGACTGTCCTGTTGGAACTGGCCTGAGCTTCTGCTCTGTCAAAACCAGGCCATGATCTACAGGATAATGTCCTCAGACTGACTCCATCCCCAGGGAATTCCCTGATGCCTGGGGCTGGGATTGTCCCAGTGCTCCCTGGCTTCCCTGTTCCCTGGCTGGGGTAGTGAAATGGGTCCTGACTGCCAGGCACTAACCTGAAAGCCCCTGCGGAGTCACATGCTGCATCTTCACAGATATATCAACAGTCAGCATATATATGATTGTCTAGCTGGCTGCTGTAAAATGGGTAGAAACTCAGATTACAAAATTTCTCTCTTCTTTCTACTGTTCTATCAGTGGTGTTCAAAAATTACTCCAGTCAACAGAAAAGCTCCATACTCTCAGGGATCACCTAGGCAAAAAACATTTAAAAGTTAACAGTAAAAGAAAGGAGCCATTGAGAATATTTGGAAGGAGCAAGTGTAGGAACCGGGACTTTAGAAAGAAAACTGCAATGTCTGGGAAATATCCATAGAACCAAATGATCCACAGAGTCATTCTTTCATGTCCACTGATCATGATAAGGTAATGAAAACATACCTAAGTTAAGGCTTCCACCTATGTACTGGTATGAATTTGTGAGATCTATGGCATAAAACTTCTTGGAGAGATGAAAAACAAAACATGGCTGGTGTGGGAATTGCCTGTCTGCGGAATTTCTGGAAAAGGTGTGTACAGCCTGTGGCTGTTGGCATCAAAGTAATGGTAAATCAACAGGCTGTAAATAAAACTACAGATGGGAAAACTAGATTACTTGAGAGGGTTGCTGCAGTATAGGATGAGTGAATGGAATGCTACACAAAGTGGGATCAGGCAGCTGGATACTTCTCATAGCTGAGAGGACTCTCCTGATCAACCATTTATTACAATGAGAATTATTACTATATCTTCTCAGGGATGAATGAAGAACACGGCCCAACATCTGGAAGATTCAACCTGATTTATCAAAGGCAATCTTAAGGATGTGTAAAGCTAGAATTTGTCTTTTTAGGAAAATTAACATCCTTATCTGTCAGAATTACATACATTAAGAAATGTGCTGCCTATCTCCTAATATGCAGACTCCTGAATATTAAAACTATGAACTGATGAGAATTTCCTTCCAGTCAGACCTTCTGACTGGAATACAATGAGAGTTGCATAGTATCACTTACATAATAATACTACCAGGATTTTAAGAACATTAGGAGAATGACAATATTGGTCTGTGAGTGAGAGCTCAAGAGATGAAACTTTAGTGGTTATTCTCTAAAATCCTCACTTCTAAGAGTAAAGGGATGAGTTAGTCATCCTGCAGACAAATGTTCAACTATGGATGATCTCTCAAATAGACCTACATATTGTGCAGACTTTTTTTTTTTTTTTAATTTTGGACTTTTTTGGACTTGCAAGTATATAGGAAGACAGAATAAAACTCAAATGCATTTGGAAAATTAAAGAAATAAGTAGGAATTAAATTCAAGGAGAGTGTAGAGTATTGTAACTAGGAGGAAATAATAATAATTTGTATTTGTATAGATGAAGAGTTTGGTTTGGGGTTTTTTTTGTTGTTTGTTTTTTTTTTTTTTTTTAGCTAATGTCTCAAGTAAATCACGGCCTTGGAAATTTCAAATCATCTCCTCACTACACTCTGAAAAATATTACAGGAAGAAAGTCCAGAAGAAAAAGACAGACAGTACACTTACATACTGGAAACACAACTATTCCAGGCTGTATATTCTGTGGAAGAGAAATCTGAAATGTAAGTCCTCAAATACTTAAAAGATAGCTGCAAAGTGAAGAGGAGGTTACGGAAATATTTGGATAGGACAGTAAATAATGAGCTAAAGATAGACTGAGCATTTCTGTACAGTGCTTTAAGAAGTTTAAACATGTCCTAGTTAAACACTAGAATAGACTGTATAAATTATTCTGTGTAAAAAGCAGATCTGAACTCTGCATTCCCTTTTGGTAACATGTGTCTAGCATTGCTTGTGAATAGTGTATTTTGCTGTAGGGTTGGAAGTGGACTTGCTGACCTCTTCAAGTCTTGTACAGACTTGGTTTTTATATCTCAGAAGTAATCCCTTAAGCAACTCAGCTACTTCTTTTTTTTTCCCCTTTCTTAATAATGCATAGTTTAAAAAACATATTTTTGTACTTGATCTATTCAGTTTCTCTCTTTTTCTCACTGAGACAAATCCATGTGTTTAGCTTTATGTTTTCTATAAAGTGTCAAATATAAAATATTAATCTCAAAGAAAGAAAGTTGATATTCTGAAGGTTACTCTTTCATACTGTTTCAGTAGGATGATTGGTTACTGTAATTTAAAAAGTTAATTGTTTAACATTTAAAATATTACTGTGCTAGTATTCTTTTCTAAATTCAGTGTAGAAAACTTCTTATGACCATACAATTTTATATTTGTTGTTTTGCCCATTTCTAGTCTTTAAGTTTGCTTAATGGATGTTTTTTCTGCAGGTGGTGGATGTGTGTGCTGAAGTAATTTCTTAAATTAACAGAGTTCTGTTGAATTGGATGGCATAATATTGATGATTTTTTTTTTTCCTAGATTTGGGTACACCATTATGACCATAAATACCTTTCAAGAGCAAGCCTTGTCAGCATCAGGACCAGCATATTTGTGTTAAATAATAAAGAAGGAAAACCAGAAGGAATTCACACTACAATATAAATGAAAAAAAAAAAATATTCTCCAGATAATAAAGAAAAGAGAAAAATATTAGTGCATTTCAAAATTATAGATTTCCTGTCATTTATAGCCACTAACTTAATATTATGTGATTAAATTCATATATAAGTCCATTTGCTTCTCCTTACAGAAAATATTCCAAAACAAAGCTACATGTGAATGCTTTACACCGCAAAAGTCAACAGTGGGCAGTATAGAGAGTCTGCACTTAATTTTTACAGATTCACTTCTAATTGCTATTTTAAAGGATATTGTCTTTTCAATTATTTTTGGGGTATTTTCTTTATATTACAGAATAGTTGTGTTAATGAAGGCAGCAAATATATTTACAAAGATGATATCACTGAGGAGTTGAGAGATAGCAAAATCTTTAAGTCTGAAAATATGAGAAGCTTAGTTTTACCTGAAAACATAAATACCATAACAATATTTTATTTAGTTTGATTAATTGAACACTAACATATCACACTAGCTAATATTAAGGAAACACAGATGTTCTCCTTCTCTACCTTGACTTGTAAAATAAGTTTAAGAGAAAGAATAAAAAGTAAATATCTCAGGGATTCCTATGCAGAAGAAACAATTCAACTTCAGGAGAGATTAGATGACCAATGCAAAGCTCCAGAGCAGAATTCTGACCTTTTGAATTTAGAAGTAATGACAAAGCTAAGCAATTTCTCTTTCCTGAAAAATAGCAATACCTTTTTTTTTTTTTTTTTTTTTTTTTTTTTTTATCATATGGTATTTTCTGTACATTTTTGGAAGAATCTGAACTAAGATAATATGTCACTCATTCTGCCCCACATACCAGCTTAACATGTCCTGACTGTTATGCCTTTCCTCTTAGGTGAGATACAGTACTTGTATATAGAGGTATTTTTTGCTGTGGGATTGTGCTATTCTTGCAGTAAAAAGCATGACAATCTAGACCATGAAATGCACATAATCACATTCATAAGTGTTTCCTCATTGTTAGTTAGTTAGTATCTAGATAAGTAAATAATAGTCTAAGCATCAATAAACATTTGATGATGTAATTTGAGAAAGGAACCCCATTGAAAAATCACGTCCGGGAAGTCATTATGCTATTTAATACTATATGACTGCCATTTGTGAAGCAGTATTAAAGACCAGTTCCAGAAATATACAGGACATTCCTGACACCCACAATTTAATATAGTTATATCACAGAATCATGTTATTCTTCAGGCTTGAAGGGACCTTTGAAGGTCTTACTGAAAGCAGGATCAACTCTGAAGTCAGAGAGAGTTGCTCAGAGCTTTGCCCAGTTGGGTCTTCAGAACCTCCAAGGATGGAGGTGCCACAACCTCTCTGGGCAACCTGCTCCACTACCTGACTGTTCTTATGGAGAAAAAGTTTGTGTGCTATCTGTCTGAACCACTTTTGTTTCAAATTTCCTCCTTTGCCTCTCATTCTTCTGCCACACACTGCTTGGGAGAACCTACCTGCATCTTCTTTCTGATGTCTCCTTTAGGCACTGTGGGCTGCTGTTAGGTCCTCCACAGCCATCTCTTCTCCAGAATGAACAAGCCCTGGTCCCTCAGTCTCTCTTCACAGGGTAAGTGGTCCAGCTCCAATCATTCTGGTGGCCTTCTATAGGACTTCCTCAGATTTATCTATATCTTTCTTTTATTGTGTGTGTAAATGCAGCCAAGTTCATTATCTAGATGTGATCTCATAATAGCTGAGTAGAGGGGGTTAATTACTCCCCTTGATCTTTTGACTGTGCTCCTGTTCATACAGTCCCATATGTTGCTTATTCTCTTTTTTGTCAAGGTGCCTTGCTGGCTCATGTTCAACCCAGTGTCCTCCATGACCCCCAGAACCTTTTCCCCAGAGGTGATACTCTCTAGATCGTGACTCACTAATATGTATTACTGCCAGGGGATTTTCCTTTCCAGAGGAGAGACGGTACATTTTCCTTGTCAAATTCCAGGAGGTTCTGTCAACACATTTCTTCACACAGAGAATGTCAGCACTGACCTCCTGAAATGCTGGGGTTTCAACCCCAAGCCCCAAATTAAGGTTGACATATGGGTGATTCCCACAGCCCTTCACAAAGGGGGGGTGAGTTTGCCTTTAGGCTTCCCTCCAGGATGGTGCCGGCCTTGCAGACAGAGCCATTGGGTAAATGAGCCCCAGGTGTCTGCATTCAGTAACCAAAGGTCAGGTGTCCCACTGAGGGGTAAAAGCTGGGACCACTTGCAGGAAGGGGCAGTGTCTGGCTGTGAGGTGGATGTGCTTTGCAGAGTTTTCTGTTGGGGAAGGACCTCCTGCCTCCCTGGGACTGGGCTCCAGTCAGGTCTGGCCTTTGTAAACACAGTCTGTGTAGAGATTCAGTATGTGGCTTCTTTGGTCTTATGTGTTTGGCTTGTTGACTTGGTTGTTTCCTGTCCCTTCTGTGGGAGACTGTGTGTCACCATTTATTCCACCCATTGTTGGTTGTGTGGTGTCATTGTTGGGGTCAGTGGGATTGATGTCAATTATGTATAATCTGACTGACTTATTTGTACACCCAGCACTTGCTCATGTGCTGACACTTTTGTATCAAATACAATTTGGCTATTGGTTCATCTTCGTGGCAGTGTCCTTTATGCTAGGCCTGGTAACTGGCAAAACATCTCCAGTGTATCTGTTGGTCCCTCCCAACTCAGTGTCATATGCAAATTTAATGACAGTGCACTGTCACCTCTTCCATGTCATTGATAAAGATGTTAAACAGGACATGTTCCTATAGGCTTCTGTGATACTTGTTACCAGAAGTTATCTCATTAACCACTGTCCTCTGAGCCTGGTTATCTGACTAGGTTTTTTTGTCTCTTGATTTTTCCACCCATCCAGGACAAAATGTCCCAAAATCTATATGGGAACACTTTTTGAGACAGTGTCAAAGCCTTGCTAAAGTAGAGATAAATTGCATGCACAGGTCTTCTTTCATTCACAGATCCAATTATTTTGTCACAGAAAGCAGTTAGGTAGGTCAGGAATGATTTGTTCTTGGTAAAAATCCATGCAGTCAGGACTTGTTTGTGAGATTTTTCCAGGTACTCCAGTAAGGTTGATGATACTGCGGTTTCTCAGGTTGACCTTTTGGACTATCTTTACAATGAGTGCAACATTTGCCTGTCTCCAGTCATTGGAGATATTATTTGATTTCCATGACCTTATGAAGATAACAGACAAGAGTCTTTTGAAAGACACTGACAAGCTTGCTCAGCACCCACAGATGTAGCCGGTCAGATGTCATGGGCTAGTATGAGTTAAGTCCTGAACAAATCCTGATCCACAGCTGGTAGTTCCTCTCTTCCTTAAACCCTGTGTCTAAAAACGGAGGACCCAGAGACCTTGTTGATCAAGGCTGAGGCAAAGGAGGTGTCATCTGTGTCTTCTGACACTAAATTGCTCACTGCTATGTTTCTATTTATGATAATCTGGCAAAGATTTGTTTTGTGAATCGTGCCTGTATGAAACTGATGTCCAAAATATTTGCATGTATGCAGAAGATTTTCCCTAACTGGGTAAATAATAATAAATTAGTCAACTCTTTCCCCTACGTTCACAAAATCCTTTGGAAATCTTTACTGCGGATAGTATTAGAATCACCAAAGTTATTACTCCCAACTTTAATCAAACAAAATTTGAGAAAACTATTTGGTAGCTTCCCATTAATTTGTTTTCAATATCTTCAAAGTTACATGTAAAATATGTTAGTATGTTTGCTCATCAGGACAATGATCCATGTCAGTAAAACCTAAAATGATAGGAAATAGCTACACTATAGTAGTAAATTCACAATTTCTCCTCACAGACTGGATCAAAATTAATAAGTAAAATCCTTTATCAGGTCTTTAAACAGATAATTTGGACTTGACAAACACAAAAACATAATATTGTATGTTACCTATGAGTATTTAGCACTGTCTCAGAGAAAAAAGTTTTTCTTCTCAAATTTAAGCATATTAAGAAGCTTAAAATTATTCAATGTATTATGGTTCCTTATCCAAACAAATGGATACAGGTTTACTCAAAGGTGAATGAGATCATTAGCCTATTCATGCCAGTTAACGTGCTTTGTTGTATGCCTGATTTCGGCTCACTTCAACTCTTAATCCCACAGAATGAATTGCAAGGATAGGCATTTTCTTGTCTTGCATCATTCAAAATATCTGTTCCAGGAACCATAAAAAGATCAATTGCATATTCAGAGCTTTCCTCTTTAGTTAGTATCTTTCATGGAAATGATATGCAGAATCTTAATTCCTCTTAATTTTCTATCTTTTTAAAGAAACATTGGTCTTGGGTGAATTAAAGAAAAAACAACTACTTAACTGCAATGTAGACTGAAAGCAACAAAGCAGAACACCACACTCCATAACAAGAAAATTTGTGAACACACTCAATCTTGGTGCAGTCTTTCTAAACCAAATCAGTCCTTTGAGACTTCAGATAAATTAGCTGTTTCACTACCATATGATTATTCTTATGAAGAAGCCCATTCAAAATGTCTTAAATAATATCAGGTTTTTATTTAGTTCTTTTCCTTGACCACAACTATTTGCTTTGACTGAAAACTTTCAGCTCTTCTGAAAAGAGATCTTACCTGTATTAAACAGGAGTTTTCTCTGTCTTTGAATTTTCATTTAGGCTGACAGGTTAAGCAAATTTGGGAATTTCTACACTCTAGGTAAGACTGCAGAATAGAAATCACTCAACTGAATGTGCAACATACAGAACAAAGACTAACCTTTGATAATCAAACACAGGTGCAGTGCTGAGTCTCTGCAGAATTTGTATGGATGTTATTGATCAGTAAATTCCTTAACAGACTATTGCCTTGATCACCATAGACATAAGCTTTGCCACTCTCAGTAACACACTTCCAGGCCTTAGTTATTAATGAGTGCTACTAATATATCATAAAGCATGGCTCAACCATTTTAATGTCTTTATAATCACAATATACTGAGAAATAAGAAAAACATTGTAAGAGACTGTGTCGCACTGTGTTTGTCTCAACATTGCTGCTGCCCCATTACCACTTCCTGGCCTTAACGTCCTGTCGCCATGGAGGTGTACGCTCTGAAGGAGATGAAATGTCCCTGAACAATTCACTGTATCCACCCAAAGCTGGGTCGACAACATGCTTTGTAGTGCCTACCAAGCTGTGTTTGCATGTGAGGTCGGGTGGAGAGGAAATCAGGGTGAGGAAGAAGTGCGGAAGCTGAAGGCACTGCAGGTCAACCCTCCTCCCAGGCACGCGCGCATGGAGGAGCACAGGGTGGCGCGTATGACAATGAGCTCTGTCGAAATGGGCAGACTCTTCAGAGAAATTGTGGGAACTGAGACAATGAAAAGACGTGTACTCCTCTCTCAATGGAATTTGACATCATCTCTCTGCGGACCTTAAAGCTTGGATTTTGAGAATTTGTCGTCATCTCTCAGTGGATCTCCCATCACCTGCATTGAGACCAAGCCAATGGATAGTTCCTGGATTCATGGTGCTGGTATCTGATCTTGCTGCATCTTTTCCATTTGCTTTCTTACTCGTTCTGACTCTTTCTTTATTCTTCTCTCTGTACTATCACTATTGCCCCTTGTTACAGGAATAAAGCTTTAAAGGTTGTACAGCATCTGACCTCATTTCTGTCTTAATCATGCTCTTGGGATCATATTGAAACCTCCCCTGACATTGGATCAGGACAGACGTATAGTCATTTTGCACTAATTTCTCCAATCCCATAATTAAAAAGTAAAATCAAATCTCAAAACAAGTGAAGGTCACATGATTAGAGGGAGGCTGTATGAAGATAATACTATGTTTTTAAAACTTCCGAGATACTTAACTGCCATTCTTTTTACTATATTTGAAATATTTCACTATAAGCAACTTCCGGGATGAATCCATATAGTCTGAAACATAGTGTGGAATGAAATGAGAAATCAACTTTTCTATGGTTTTTGATGAATAACGGCATCTGCATAAGGGGGAAAAAAGCAAAAAGTAGTATTTGTAGCTCACAGAGTCCATGCCAGATGGTCTGCCAAAGACACTAAATCCTTGCCTGCTAGAAAATCCTAATTACTGCTTTAAAAGAAGTAATTTAAGTAATTTAGCAATGTTTTAATCTGCTATAACATTTTAAAATAAGGAAAATAAGAGGAATGAAAATATTTGTGAGAGACACAATTCTGTCATTTATTTTTCATCTGCAGATCTGTGGTACAACATTTATTGTTCTGAATCTCAATACAAACAAGATCCCCTTATTATATGATAGTACAATTTTCACTACAGTGCGGTTGTACACTACTAGTGTGTTTCCTCAATCATATTTTTTTTGTCTCTGTGCTATCTATTCTTTTTATATTGAGTTCCATATGGACATCACAGAATAAAATTGCAAATTTAGCCACCTTATTAAAAAGAGAAGAAAAGGCAGAATTTTCCACCAGAAAGCATAAAAACCTGATAGCATTTTGTTTAAGAGCACTGTAAAGTTATGAGGCAATTTCAGAGGAAATAAAATTAATTTAAAGGGATAATAAAACTTTTTAAAGCATTGCTTGTATCCTTCACAATTTGTTATATCCTATCAGTTAAAGATAATGTTCATGCTAATTATATTTACTGTGTCCATAACTGAGTAATAACCATGCTATCTTTCATTTATTTTTGTCTGTAGTAATATCACTAATATGTAATGTACACCCTTAATATTTGCGATCATACAAATGTACTGAACCGTAAATCTTAAAGGATGAGAATAACCATGGCATCTTAGAATTATTGCATTTGTTGGAGGTTTTTTAACTATGTGTCCACATCTATAACATAAGAAAAATTCAAACATGTTACATAGACTTGTTAATTATTTGCTTGTTGCAACTAAGAGGCAGAATTAAAACACTCAAATACATTAAAATGAATTGTTAGGATTATTTTAGGTTTTTGTTAGCATCTGAGAAGGATGGAGCCATAAAAACTTTAAAACAAATAATATCCTTTACCAATACGTAGTTTGATAAACGGAACAAAATGTAAAATACTATGACCTAAGCACAAGTATTTATCTCTTAGTAATTAGACTGCAACGAAAATCAGGATGAATTCTTTATACTGTACTGTACTTCAAGCAGCCAAAATGAGAAAGCATGAAAAGGATAATAAGGGGGGGTGAGGACGAGGAAAGGAGTCAGGGACAGGGATGACAGATGGACAGAGAGGGGATGATATTCTGTCCAAAAAGACAGAAGGGAGTTACACAGACATTAAAAGGATTAGACCTGGCAACATTTCATATTTCAGATGAAAAGTATACTCACAAGGACAGTCATCTGCTAATCTGTTTATTTCAGGAGGCAGTAACTGTGCTTATACAGGAGTAAAGGACAGAACACAAAAGGACCAATAATTACAACAGTTCTTCAAGCAATAGCCTAATCTCCTATATATATATATATACTATGTCACTGATTTGCTTTATTGCTTAAAAGACAAGAACTTCAACTAATGCTTTTCCTTTCTTCTGTGAAATATACAAAATGAGATTACTCTGCAGTTTTCCCACTCTATTAGGTATGCAGCTTTTAAAACCAAAAGTAAAACACCATTAAAGTTGTAAATCCAATTTCTCTGAACTCCAAGAATTCAAATTACAACAGTCTTCTGTGACGTGTTCACCAACATATTTTCTGCAACTTAATTCAGCCTTTAGGGGGAGTCTGAGGGACACCACACTTTGTTCAGTCTTTAAGTTGGCTTCATTCTTTCATACATATTTACTTCTAGCATAAAATTATTAGCCAAACAGTTATATTTCCAGGATCAGGAAAATGGTCCTGCCATTTACTTTGTACTAAAGACTAGGGAGGTCAATATGTCAGCAATTATTACTAGCACTAGAGAAGGGAATATGATAGTTACTGTTGGGTGATGGCTCCTCTGAACAGCTACAGCCTGTATCCCCATCAGTCCCAATTGCATCCCATCTCGCTTCATCCAGAAACAGCAGGAAGGGATACACAAGTTCCCTGCTTTTACACTTCCGTTATCTCTGCATCTTCCACTGTCTTGGAAGGTATGGCAAGGAATGTCTGATTTTCTGAGAAGCCTTGAGACAAATTTTATAGCTTTATAGTTGGTTTTATAGCTTAAAAATTTTAGAGTCAGTATCCCTGAAAGCACTCACCTGTTATACTGTCATATCTAGTTGAAAAAAAACACAAAGCCTGACTAATTAATAGATCCTGCAAAAGAAAATTAGCTCTCAGTTAAAACACAGATAATACTATATGCAAACTAATGTATAAGTCTAAGAAAGCACATAGCAGTGCTAAGTATACAAACTACTGAAGTTTCAAAAAATCACAGAATGGCTGAGGTTGGATTTCATCTAGTCCAAATTCTCTGCTGAAGCAGAGCTGTCTAGAGCTGGCTACCCAGGACCATGTCCAGAATGCTTTTTAGTATCTCCAGAGAAGGAAACACCACAGCCTATCTGTGCAATGTGTATCAGTGCTCAGTCACCCTCAGAGTAAAAAAGTGTTTCCTGCTATTCAGAGGGAAGCTCCTGTGTTTCAGTTTGTCTCCATTGCTTCTGGTCACTGGGCAACACTGTAGGCTAAATGGTCCTCACTCTCACAGCCGTTTGTCACAGAAGAGATACTCCACTCCATCATCTTTTTGCCCCTTTTTGGACTCTTTCCATTAGGTCCATGCTTCTCTTGTGCTAACAGACCACAACTGTTCGAGCGCAGCCTCACCAGTGCTGAATAAATGGGAAGGCTCACCTCACTTGACCTGTCAGCAGTACTTTCTCTAACACATCCTAGCATACCATTAACCTTCTTTGCTCCAAGGTCACACTACTGTTTCATGTTCAGCTTGGTGTCCACCAGGACCCCCTGGTCCTTTTCTGCATATCTGTTTTACAGCTCTGTGGTCTCCAGAATATATTGGTACATGAGGTTGTTCTTCCCCAAGCGCAGGACTTTGTTAGACTTCAACTTGTTAGAATTAATGCCAACCCGTTTTTCCAGCCTGTCAGGGTCCCTCTGGATGGTAGTATGACTCTCTGGTGTGTCAGCCACTCCTCCCAGTTTGGTGGCATCTGCAGATTTGTTGAGGGTACACTCAGCCAGGTCTACACATCATCCAGATCATTAATGAAGATGTTGAACAGGATTGGAACTAATATTGATCCCTGGTGTAGAGCCCTAGTTATTGGCCTCCAACACTATACCTGATAAACACTGATAAATCTGGACTAAAATAGAACATTTCTACAATGCTGTCATCATTTGTCATTGCTGTCATCACAAAAATCTGCTCAAGGGTAGGGAGGCTCTGCAGAGAGACCTGGACAGGCTGGAGCCATGGGCTGAGGCCAACTGGAGGAGTTTCAATAAGGTCAAATGCCGGGGGCTGCCCTTGGGCCACAACAACCCCCAGCAGCGCTACAGGCTTGGGGAGGAGTGGCTGGAGAGCTGCCAGTCAGAGAGGGACCTGGGGGTGTTGATTGACAGCCAGCTGAACAGGAGCCAGCAGTGTGCCCAGGTGGCCAAGAAGGCCAATGGCATCCTGGCTTGTGTCAGCAATAGCGTGGCCAGCAGGGACAGGGAAGGGATCTGACCCCTGTCCTCGGCACTGGTGAGGCCGCCCCTCGATTCCTGTGTTCAGTTTTGGGCCCCTCACTCCAAAAAGGACATTGAATGACTCGAGCGTGTCCAGAGAAGGGCAACGAAGCTGGTGCAGGGTCTGGAGCACAGGTCGTACGAGGAGCGGCTGAGGGAACTGGGGGTGTTTAGTCTGGAGAAGAGGAGGCTGAGGGGAGACCTCATTGCCCTCTACAGCTACCTGAAAGGAGGTTGCAGAGAGCTGGGCATGAGTCTCTGTAACCAAGTAGTAAGTGATCGGACAAGAGGTAATGGCCTCAAGTTGCACCAGGGAAGGTTTAGACTAGATATTAGGAAGCATTTCTTTACAGAGCAGGTTGTTAGGCGTTGGAATGGGCTGCCCAGGGAGGTGGTGGAGTCCCCATCCCTGTAGGTGTTTAAGAGTGGGGTCAACATAGAACTTAGGGATATGGTGTAGTGGGAACTGTCAGTGCTAGGTTAACAGTTGGACTGGATGATCTTCAAGGTCCTTTGCAACCTAGATTCTGTGATTTATCTCCAGACAGCAACTAATAAGCACCATGCAGCCACTTGCTTGCTTTACCCTCAGTGGGATGGAGAGAATTGCAAGAGTAAAAGTGAGAAAACTCATGGGTTGAGATAAAGATAGCTTAATAGGTAAAGCAAAAGCCACACATGCAAGCAAAGCAAAACAAGGAATTCATTCAATACTTCTCATCAGCAGAGAGGTGTCCAGCCATTTCTAGGAAAGCAGGACTCCGTCATGCATAATGATTACTTAGGAAGACAACCACCACTCTGAACAGCCCTCCCCCTTCCTTCTCTCCGCAGCTTTATATGCTGAGCATGATGGTCATATGATATGGGGTATCCCTTTGGTCAGTTGGAGTCATCTGTCCCAGATGTTTCCCCTCCCATCTTCTTGTGTACTCTCAGCACACTCACTGGTGAAGTGGGATGAGAAGCAGAGAAGTCCTTGATGCTGTGTAAACATTGCTCAGCAATAACTAAAACATCCCTGTTATCAACACTGTTTTCAGCACAAATCCAGAACATAGCCCCATGGTAGCTGCTATAAAGAAAATTTACTCTATCCCAGATAAAACCAGTACAAAAACTGAGATTTTTTTTTTTTAAAGTTACTATAAAAACTAAAATTATAACTTTCTGTGGACCTGATTTATATGTGTAGGTACTGTCTTAGAAAATAAATATGAAAAATGCCCTGATCACTCCAGATTTTCATTTTTACCAGTCATTCAGAGCTGTAAAAACCACAGTCGGTGCCATTATCACTTATTGCCTTCTAGGGTAAACTCAACTTGGATTAAAATATTCCCACAAAAGGCAGAGATTCTATTAATTTTTACTGTCTCAGGTGAAGAACTCAGTGATGATTAACTCAGACAACAGAAGGTACTCAGAATGAAGGGGAAGAATGCTGCAGTTGGGACTTAAAATTAAATGGCAGGGTTTTGTTCTTCTGTATGAAGATCTAAAGATTTAAATGGCCTTTGAAAGAAAGATCAGCCACAATTGCTTTGAAAGGACACATCATGGGGAGCTCATGTTTATATCTAATGGGAGAACTCAGAGCTGAAAGTAACATTATTGCTGTTGTACTGTAGTCTCATGTTATTAATTGTAAAATAGCTACAACCCCAAATGTAGCTTTCTTAAAGAGAAAATAAGTCTGTGCAAGGAGTATTGAACTGGAACTCTATTTTGGCAGCTGTAGCTTCACTTATGAAAATATTCACTACATTTTCTAAATATTTGCTTGACAGTAAACATATTCATCTTGATGCAAATGTGTCTAGAGAATAAGATTTTGCTTTTTTTACTGAAGTCCCCTGACTTTTATTCCTGTAACATCATATTTGGATGAGAATGTAATTGTGCAACAATAAAACGCTTCTTAAGTAGTAGAAGATAAAAGAATCAATCTGAAATGGTATTCCAGATGGTGTGGTAAAATCAGAAATTTTTAATATTCAGCATCATCATCTGAATTGTTATATGAATCATTCCAGTTAACCATCATTCAGGTCTTCCCTTAAGACAAGAAAAATGAATATAATATTAACCTCTCATATTTTAAAGCAAGTTGAGTTTACCCTAGAATGCAATAAGTGATAGTGGCATTAACTATCACAAATATGAAAATCTGGACTCATCAGGGCATTTTTCACTTTTTTTT
This sequence comes from Athene noctua, assembly GCF_965140245.1. Classification (NCBI taxonomy): domain Eukaryota; kingdom Metazoa; phylum Chordata; class Aves; order Strigiformes; family Strigidae; genus Athene; species Athene noctua. Next base: position 216,573,524 of record NC_134037.1, read on the forward strand.
TTCTTAGACAGTACCTACACATAACAATCAGAGAGGTTCACAGAAACTAAAATTTTGGGCATATTAGTATCTAAAAAAAATTCTGAACATTGTAGAAACATACGATTTTGACTACTTTTGCCTTTTATAAAATATACAGTCACTTTAAAAAAATATAAAAACAAGATTCACATATAAGTTTAAATATTTTTAACTATCAAAAAACCCCATATTTTAAAATGTTGGACAAATCACAGAAATTTGGGATAATTTCCAAGTCCACATAAGAATGACATATTTTTTCATGTTTTTCCTGCAGCTGCTTTTGTAAGCAATTGTATAGAAAGATAAGATATCAGTAATATCACTGGTTGATACTTTCGACTATTTTTCTTTACTTCATTAAGGATATCGATCTATTTGCAGTCTAGTTTCCTTTTATAGTAACAAAAAATTAAAGTGAGAGCAGTAAAGGAAAACTGAAGGTTCCATCACAGATGCAATGTAAAGTTGGTCATCTGCCCTGGCTCCTGCTCATCCTTGCTTCCTTATCCCTCTCTCTAAAGCTGAAATGTTGCCAGGGTGTCAAAATGTCCACAGGGTGGCAGGAGCCAGAAGCAGTCACTTTGCCTGTGTTGGCCAGTAGTGCTCTTCATTCTCCTGATGCAGTGCTCTATTTATAGCTCCATGTGTTGCCTTAGATTTTTTCAAAGAGAGGACCTCCTGAAAGATGAATGGGTCCAGCTCTCTGATGCTGTGGTCCCCACCAAGAGGTAAAATCTCTCAAGGGACAGGTCCTGAACATCCTGAGAGTGCGGTTAAACTGGGGAGCAGTAATTAGAGAGAAACAAAAGCATCCTGGACTAATAACTGTTCCTCAAGCCATCACTGTGGTACCATGTCCACAAAGTTTAAGATTATGAAACCTGAGCTGAATGTAATGTAAAATACCAGAAACAGTGGTAATAAAACTAAAATTTTGTCATCCGTCACTGACTGGTATTACTGAATACTGCATTGGATATAATACAGTTTGTAAATCAATCTAATGTATTTCTGCACAGTGCACTGAGCTCTTTTTTACATACATATTGTTCAGTCATTTAGGCCTGCCTATACTAATCAGGACGGTTTTTTGCCCCTTTACACTGATGTGAATGAACAAATGAAAAGAATCTGACTGAGGCTGCACATTTAAGAACTTCTATCTTGAAAGCAATCTAAATCCTCTTGTGCATAGACACACCAGTTTCCAATAATACTTCTAACCCAGACTGGAAATTAAAATCTAAGCAACAGACTACTGAAGGTGAAAAGGAGATTGGAACTTCCATATATTTGCAGTGCAATTTTATGCACCAGAAAAATCTAAAGGCATTAGATGACTAGTATTTTTCCGAAGCTAAAAAATGTATCCTCTGAAAAACATTTAACTTAATGCACACAGGTTTGTCTTGGTTTTGTTTGTTTCTTTGTTTTCTTTTAAAGATCATGTATCCACATGACAGTAAATGCTTTTAGGACACCTTTTGGGACAGGAAAAAGAGATTGTTCTGAAAAAATATCAATGTCTAGTGTGATATAGCTACCTAGGGCATATCTACACTGCTTTGAAGGAACTTCTTCTTAACCTCCTCCAAATAAAATTTAAAAGACAGTAAATTGAGTCATCTGGTGCATGCCTGACTTCACAAAAAAACCCACAATGAGTGAGACAAAGCAATTGTAGTCACCCATAACACTTAATAACTTCATTCTTGGGTTTTGGTTTTTATAGGGTTTTGTTTGTTTGTTTGTTTGTTTGTTTGTTTGAAGTCACCCTAACTAGCTCCTTGTTACACAAAGTCTGCTAATGGTTCTAATGATAGTTAACTTGCAGGATTCCTCACAAAAAGTAGCATGGATAAGTTTGCTCCTCAGTGATGAATGACCCCTCATCTTCACTCAATACTACCCATGTTCATCAAGAAAAAAATGTTACTATTTGGAGACCTCTATGTTTCTACTAGTGAAAATATTACCAGTCTCCAGATCAGACTGGATATAATGTTGTGGTGTGCAAGCAGTGTTGCAGTAGTACTACAAGACATTTCAAAGACCTTCCTCTGGAGCCTTTGCTGACCTTGTGAATCAAAAATCTGTTATGGCACAAAAGGATTATCATCTCATATTGAACAATGTGGAAGATAAATTAATCTGGCTACTGCTATAAAAGACAATAAAAAATATTTCTATAAATATATTAGCAACAAAAGGAAGGCTAAGAAGAATCTCCATCCTTTATTGGAGGTGGGGACTGAATTTGCCTCAGTCTTTATTAGTATGACCAGTCGTTCTCAGGGTACCTAGATCCCTGAGCTGGAAAACAGGGACAGCGACCTGAATGAAGTCTCCATAATCCAAGGGGAAATGGTTAGTGACCTGCTACACCACTTAGACACATGTAAGTTTATGGGGCCAGATGGGATTCACCTGAGGGTACTGAGGGAGCTGGCAGAAGTGCTCACCAAGCCACATTCCATCATTTGTCAGTGGTCCTGGATAACTGGGGAGGTCCCAGTTGGGTGGAGGTTAGCAAATGTGATGCCCCATCTACAAGAAGGGCCAGAAGAAGGATCTGTGAAATTACAGGCCTGTCACTCTGACCTCAGTGTCAAGGAAAGTTAGGGAGCAGATCATCTTGAGTACCATCACGCATATGCAGGACAACCAGGTAATCAGGCCCAGTCAGCATGGGTTTATGAAAATCAGGTCCTGCCTGACAAACCTGATCTCCTTCTATGACAAGCTGAACCACTTAGCTAATGAGGGAAAGGCTGTGGATGTTGTCTACCTAGACTTTAGTAAAGACTTTGACACTGTTTCCCACAGCATTCTCCTAGAGAAACTGGCTGCTCATGGCTTTGATGGGCATGATCTTCACTAGGTTAAAAACTGGCTGGATGGCCAGGCTGAAAGACTTGTGGTGAATAGAGTTAAATCCAGTTGGCAGTCAGTCACAAGCTGTGATCCCCAGGACTCAGTATTGAGGCCAGTTCTGTTTAATATCTTTATCAGTGATCTGGACAAGGGGATTGAGTACACCCACATTAAGTTTGCAGATGACACCAAATAGGGTGGGAGTGTTGATACTTGAGGGTAGAAAGGCTCTACAGAGGGATCTGGACAGGCTGGATCAATGTGCCAAGGCCAACTGTATGAGATTCATCAAGGCTAAATGCTAGGTCTTGCACTTGGTTCAAAACAAACCCCAGCAGCACTACAGGATTGGGGAAGAGTGACAGGAAAGTTGCCAGGAGGAAAAGGACCTGGGGTTGTTGTTTGCCAGCCAGCTGAATATGAGCCAGCAGTGTGCCCAGGTGGCCATGAAGGCCAATGTCATCCTGGCTTGTGTTCAGTTTTGGGTCTGTCCTTACAAAAAAAACCCACCGAGGTGCTAGAGTGTGTCCAAAGAAGAGCAACAAAGCTGGTAAAGGGTCTTGAGAACAAGTCTTATGAGGAGCAGCTGAGGGAACTGAGTTTGTTTAGCCGGGAGGAAAGGAGACCTAGGGGAGACCTTCTCACTCTCTACAACTACCTCAAGGGAGGTTGTAGTGAGGTGGGTGTTGGTTTCTTCTCCCAAGTAACAAGCAATAGGATGAGAGGAAATGTTCTCAAGTTGCACCAGGGGAGGTTTAGGTTGGATATTTGGGAAAATTTCTCCACTGAAAGGGTTCAGACACTGGAACAGGCTGCTTAGGGAAGTGGTTGAGTCACCATCCCTGGAGGTATTTAAAAGATGTGTAGATGTGGCACTTACGGACATGTTTTAGTGGTGAACATGGGAGTGTTGGTTTAATGGGTGAACTTGATGATCTTAAAGGTCTTTTTCAGCCTAAATGATTCTGTGATTCTTGATTCTATGAGTGAAAAGTAGCACATGTTGACTCTGATGTAATGAATAACATACCATATTTATCATTCTAATTGCCACTTATGCATGCGTATGTTCATTAATGGAAGTATACTAACAAATAATCCGTTTTCAATTTCCACTATAGTGTTTTATTTCACAAAGATCTAATAACAGTGATGAAAAAACCATGGTCCAAAGTGCAGACACTCTAAAAAACTATTTGGTCACTTTTAAAGTGTGAGAGAACTGATCTGGTTAGAGAGAGTCTAGATCTACACTAAATAATTCTGGGCAGTATGTTCAGGTTCTGAGACACCACTTCACACACTGTTGAATGATTGCATTCTTTGGCCTGATTTGGGCCTTTTTCAACCATGATTTTCGGAAACAATATATGGACATATTTTAGGGAACTGCAGTACACAAGTCATGTGCTTAAAAGGCAGAAAATAATTAAGATATCCTACTTTGACATGCTCTCTTTAGCATAGTCCTCCAATATTGTGCCAGTAAGCAAGCCCATCCTATGTCTTCTCAACATGTCAAAAGCCAAGAAATGTACTAAAAGAGAATCTGTCATATTTCTATAGACAGTCTCTCAGGGCGACTATGGATGACAAAGCAGCAGCACCACTGAGTATATCTGCATAGTAATAAGGTAACTCTCTGACCATTATGCCACTATCAGAATATATGTAGGACAGCAGTGCTAAACAGAGAGCATCAATTATCTTCTGCACAAAACTGATCCTGTACATAGCTGTGCATGTATATGACCTGGCCAGCTTCCTCCCCTTCAAGGAAGGAGCTTTTAAAAAAGTGGCACAGTTCATCCAGGAGTGACAAAGACAGTTCACATGAGGAGCATAGAGATTCCTTTTTTTTTTCTTTTTTTGGTTTGGTTATTCCCAGGGTAAGGTAAAAGATACCAGTTGGTAAAATTTGTGATAAAAGTAGTGAAACTTGCTCTATACAGATGATGATCTTATGCACTTGTACTCTGGCTATGCAAGGGTTGGAGGGCTGAAACCTGAAACATTTGGAATGACTTACCAGAAGAGTCTGTTCAGGGGCAGCACACAGTGATGACATTGATGACGCAACAATCCAACCTTGTACTTCCAGGTCTGCCACCTCACAGTAAATTTTCCAGATGCACCATCACAGGAGGCAGCTGGCAGGCAGATGAGTGGGGAGTGTATCATCTTGAGTGTTCTGTTAAAGAAGGTTTCCAGTAAGTAGGTAGAAAAGCTTATGGGAAACACTCCTTGCAGGGCTTGTGGCAAGGGACTATACTGGTTTAAGAATTCATATAGATGGACACGGTCATGCAACTTTGCTCCAGGGCTGTAGAATGGTCCACCCACCTGATTATTGTCACAGACTTTTTTTTCACACGTACCCAGAGAGGTTTCTCAGTCAGGATAACAAACTTTTTGATGGGGTGTTATGGATAAACAAGGGAACCTCAAACATCCTGATGTTTGTCCAGCATTCTTATACTCTCTAGCTTCAGACCAACACCACCAGTTTTTTACTGTTACTCTTCTCATTGATTTTCAGTCAAAATCTAAAATTTTAATATTAAACAAACCTTAAAACTTTATCCTGTCTTGTAATAACGCACAAGTGAGAAGTTTCAGATTTGAATGAAAATGGTAGACAAGTTTCCAGGTGAACCTCAGCTGATTTAGAGTTGTGGAAGTAGTTGCCAAAATGGAACAGATTGCCCTTCTAAATGGATTAATCTATAATAAATTTCCACCTAGTTAAAAGACCAATAAGACAAGTGAGAGAGCCTCTTAAGTTTTATTAACTTGTTTGAGAATGGACTCCTACTGTAGTAATAAGGAGTGGGAGATACTGGCAGACAACAATGTATCCTGTTTGCCAAGCTATTTTTTCACAACTGGAAGTTTTGGCTCAATAAAGCATGAGGAGGGGAAGAGGCAGGACTGCAATTCATCACAGACAGATGGTAATAGAAAGTATGTTACCAGAGAAGATACAGACAGAAAACAGGGTGGTTTCATCCCAAGCCAGCATTTGCTAGCATTTTTATTCATTCATCCATTTACTGGTTGTGGGAAAATATTGAAAAGTAGTCTTCATGAATTTGTGTTCTCTTTTAGGCTACCTGAAAGACAATTTTTTTCTCTCTCAATCCTTCTTAGCAATCAAATGTAAAGCATAAACTGCTGAGGTATGATCCAAAGGTACAAATAAAAGATGTTAAAAAGTTCATGTTCCGTTAAAGCTGGTTGTATAGGATATTTGTGTTGTAAAGAGAATATAGGAAAGAAAGGTGGTCAGAAGTTATGTGCTGTTTTACTAGTTATTGTAAGACACACATGAAGAAAGCAACTATAGTCACAGAAAAGCCCCTCTCAGTTACTTTAGTCCCTAAATGAGGAATGAAGATTGGATAATGAGGGCAGACAGAGAGACAGAGCAGAAGTGCACTGATGGATGTCTTGGGACAGATGGTGAACTAGTTGAGTTTTTGGGTCAGGATTAGAGAGCAGATGAATGCTGGAAATGCTGTGGTGGTTCTCTGCTACAGATTGACTGATGAGGAAGAAGTGAATGAAGTCTTCTTCATAAAATTGGAAGAAGTTTCATATTTGCAGTTTCTCATGGGGAACTTGAACTACCTGATATTGGCCATCCAAGGTCCCTGAGACTCATGGGAAAGTCTGAAGTAAGGAAGACTGACCCTCAGTGGAGGAGGATCAAGCCAGAAAACACTTAAACTTGGACATACACAAATCTGTGGGACCTGATATACCTACAAGTTCTGAGAGAGCTGGCTGATGTCATTGCTAAGCCATTCTTGATTATGTTTGAAAGATCCTGGTGACTGGGGCAGATTTCTGAGGACTGGAAGAAAGAAAACATGACTCCAGTATTCAAGAAGGATGACCTAGGGAACTACCCACCAACCAACCTCATCTCAATCTCTGGGAAAGTGATGGAGGAAATCATTCTGCAAGCTGTTTCCATACACATGGTGATCAGCAAAAGTCAACGAAGGGGAAATCATGCCAGGCTAATGTCATAGCCTTCTATGAAAAAATGTCTGTCTTGGTGGCTGGGGGGAGAACAGTGAATGTCATCTTGACTTTAGTATATCCACACTGACAAACTGCAGAAATACAGACTAGATAACTGGACAAGTGAGGTAGAGCAAGTCCAGTAATTGACCACAAAGATGATTAAGGGATGGAAGCAAATGTCACATGGGAGGATATTGAGAAAGCTGGGACTGTTCAGCTTGGAGAAGAGAAAGTTCAGGGGCAACATATCATCATATAGAAAAACCTGATGAAGGAGACTAACACAGATAAAAGAGAGGTGAACTGAAGAAGTGGTATCCAGTGACAGAACAAGAGGCAATGGGCAAAAAATCTATTTAAATGTAAAATGGTCAGAGAGGTTGTAATGTCCTCATCCTTGGTGATATTCAGAAGCTGAGTGGACATGATGCTGAATGACCTGCTCTAGTTGATCTTGGTCCGAGCAGGTGTGTTAGACTAGATGATCTAGTGATTCTGTGATTCAGAGAAAGCTACCATGTCTTTAAGAGGTAGAAGGTTAAGAAATAATTATGTGATTAAAAAAAAAAAAAAATCAAAATAGCATTATCCTTCAGCTGACATTACTTTCAAGGACTGAAATCACTCTATCCAGAAAAAAAGGAACCAATATTAACGTGAAAACATTTCAACTGGAGAAAGGTGATGACCTAGAAATTAGTCCATTGATCCACACCATGTTTATTCAAATTGTTCTCCTTTAGTTTAAAGACAAGTACTATTTTACACAGGAGAAAAGGAATCCACCATTTTCCCTGAGGCTTTTAGAAGGTATATTTAGAATACTGGAGAAAGTACAGGGTTTGAAGACTGTAAAATACCAATGCCAGCTGTGATCTACTCTGCTTAACTTAGAAATCTCAGTTATACCAAGATTTTTGTATGAGTGAACTAACTTCATAAAATTCCTTGTAGAATCTATGGAGAGAGACGGATGCCTTTGAAGGTCTGTCAAGCAAGTTTCAGTTGTATAGCGAAAGTTATGAGACAGTTTTTTCCTGACCGGAAGAAAAAATGTCAGCCAAGAAAGACACTGTTCTGAATGTTTATTTTTAAGTCAAAACCCAACTTTATTAACCATGGGTAGATAGTTTCAGTTTGCCAGAGCTCTCTTCATACAGTCTACTCATGGTCTCTTCCTTCATGTAAATACATGGAGTTGCAACTGCCTCGTTTCTTTGATTTTCCCTTGCAAATAAAGCTACTCTTCCAGATTTATCCCTAATTCACATCCAGATTTTGGGAAACTCAAGAACAGATTTGAAATTATTTATTTTTCATAATTAACACTTTACCAAAATTTTTCAATAATAAATAGTGCTTTTTGACTACATGATTATTTGTCCAAGGAATGATATAGAATAAGATGTCTAGTGTCCTGGAAATGAGTTAATGGGTTCATCATTTCTCTGTCAGTGAAGAACAGGAATAGGACCTTGTAGAATATATTATGTTTTCAATTGTGAAACTTTTTTTTTTTGTTATCAAAAAGGTAATAAAATCAAGAACTAAGAAGCATTTAACATCTCAGTTACTATGAACAGTTTAAAGTATTCAGTATAGCTGTGCAATCTGACTAAAGGGTTAGTTTCTACATACAGTGTACATATATATATAGGTATATGTTATGTAAGTCACTATCATTTAACACACACATGTGGGAAGAGAAACAGAGTTTGAGAAACAAAAGCAGAAATTCCTATACAGAAAAACAGTAGTCACAAAATGCAGAAGCACATAGAGGATGCTCAGAGGAAAGACATACAAAATGACATGATCAAGGTGAAAAGCAATTCCAGAGAAGCAGGAAAGACCCTGGTTTAAGAAAAAGACATGTTGACCAGTGGGATTTCAATTTCCCTGACAACTCAACCAAGGATATCTGTTCTGCAATCACTAAAGCATCGTTTAGGCACATCAAGGTGGAATAAAACCACTTCTTTACTGTTCAATGAACAATAGGATCAGTGGCAAACAGAGAAATCATCTTAGGAAACAGACACAGTGTAATAAAATGCTAGGAGATGGTGAACATTTAAGGTCTGCTGATCTCGTAGTCTAAAATACTCTAGAGAGTATGGTGCATATAAAAAGCCAGAGATTGCTAAGAACACTGGACTCCATAAAGCAGTCTAAAGAAAATACAGCTTTACTCTTAAATGGTTAAATTAGAACCCATTACTATCCAAATCAAATCTAGCTAATTTTATTACCTAAGAAATAGTTGAAAGAGATTTTAGTTGGTGTTTGCAATAAAATCTATCCTGGGCAGAATGCTGAATGAATACAAATTTCAAGAGAGTGGAACAAAAGAGCAGAGAGAGATGTTAAAATATCTAGTTTTGGTTTGATGTTTTCTTTCCCCCATGAACACATGCAGTGCATACCATTCCAGATATGCTGAAAACAGGATACTTGTTTCTTAACAGACTAAAAAATTTTTGCTTCTTCCTTAAAGGAAGAATCATGTTGAAAGTGTTAGGTTGTGTGATTAGAGGTTCAAGAAGGATCTGTAAACAAGAAGGATTACAGAAGAAAACTAGCAATAATTTAATGAAGGAGACAAGTCACTGCCCTGGCCCCTCTCCCAGCTGTCTCAGGAGAGCCTCAGCCTCATGGGCTGGGAGAAACAATTATCACCATGAGTCAACAGGAGCAGCTCTCCAGATTGCCTTGCAGACTGAAGGGTATTACTGCCTGGTGTTATGGGGCTAATGCTGGGATGCAAGGGAGCATCATTTTTGGATTTCAGAAGTCTTAGTATGAAATTTTAGGGAAGGAATCAAAGGCAGGAAAGGGAGGAATCAACCTAGCCTGGAGAGAAATTAACACAGGGAAATAGGGGAATAAGGCGATGAAAGGGGTCAGCCATGTAAACAGCGCTCTTGTGTGGCCATGCCCTGCACCTGATCCCCACACTATGTCCTGTCTCCTCATTAAATTCCATTCCTATTTTCTAACTGCTCTGCAGAGCCTGTGAGATCTGGTAGGGTCAATTAAGAAACCTGATTGCATATGTGTGCATGTGCACGTGTGTATCTATGCGTGCAGGAGGTAACCGAAAACCAGGGCATCCAGGGGCCAGCTACTGGGCAGGCTGAGTGTCTAAGACCAGTTACTCGCCTTCACCTTAATTATCCTGAAAGGGAAAGATGATGAGGTCATTGGTGTAATTCATATTCCTGTGAGTGCCTGTTGAGTGCCTGTATTGATTCTTGTGGCCAACTGTGCATATATGTATATATGTATTCTATATGTGTGTTTGCATGTGTGCCTATTGGGAAGGTGTGCTCTGTTTCATTTCCTGCTGGACCTGGGAAGAGGGAGCTGCATCAGCCCTGCCTCCATCAGGCTACTGAATTTAACAACTCCTGTCAAAAAAACCCCAAAACCCAAAACCCCAAAAGATAAATATCACAAACATTAAGATGTTGTCATGTTATTTATGGTAAAACTAAAACTCATGTTCAGGAATACATATATCTGAATAAGCAGCTGGTTGTGCAGAAAGGAGTAGATTTTGTATTTCCCTCCAAGATATTTCCACTAAATAATTAAAAGATATGATCAGAAGAAAAACAGTTCTATATGTACCTAAAACATAGGCAGTATCAAATATTTAATATTTTCAGACAGTTTGCTTGAGTCTCATTCAGAACCTAGATTTTTTCTACTTAAGCTGAAGGATGACATCTGTAGATTTTTCCAATTATTTTCAATACTAATGAATTTTTCTCTAGAGCAGGTACAGAACCAGAATAATTTCATTGCCATTCACTATCAAAATCTAATTTCTATGATTGTTGATTTTGATGCAATCTATATAAAGTTACTGAAGCCAGTGGAATTATAAAATGACACCAAGGTTCAGTCCAGCTTTAAGGTACCTATTACTGACTGTGGCAGAACAGAGGGAGGAAAAAAGAAGCCAAAGCTGCTTAAGTTTTGATTGCATTTGCAAGGCCAGGTTTTCTTGTTGTTGTTCTAGAAGACCGATCATATTTCATACAGAAATCCATATGCTGACTTTAAAACAGAGCCTCATTTAAAGAAGAATGTCCTCTGAACAGAGGAGACCTAGTATATTAGAAATTTTTGTAAGAATGGTCAGGATTAATTGGAAGATGCCTCCCTGAGATAACCCTGTATGTTAAGACATAAATCCATCTCAAGCTAAGTTCCTTATGAAAGGGTATTTTTTGGGCTTCTAAATTCCATTTTAATTTTTCAGTCCTTCCTTAGGCTTCCTCCTTTCAAGCTCCCTATATATCTTCATTTCCATCTTTTTATCCTTTAAACATTTTTCCTTTTCTTTCTCTTCTTGGTTATACTTTCTTCTATCACGCATACTCAGTCTTTCATGACCCTGGTCTTCCTACCTCAAGAGTTCAATTTAGCCTTTCCCTCTTCATCCTGTTATAGTTTATCCAGTTACTTCCCCATTGTGTTGAAGAATCCTCCCAGTATGAGTGCTCCCACTCAGATGAATGCTTCCAATACTATTGGCTGTTACCTGTAACACATACTCAACCTGACTGCACAATAAGGACTCAGGAATGATCTTAGCCATCTTACAGCCACAATATAACTATGTAATTTAAACGGCAAGATGCTAAACAGTAGAAATTTATGAGATTTATGAGATTAAGAATTATGAGAAAACAAAAGCTTACTTTTAGATGTAGTAGGAAAGCAAATTATCAACTTGATTTAATCAACAGCTTAAAAGTTAAAATCAATTTACTAGATCTTAATTTGTTATCACAGAATTACAAAATAATGAAACTTAATTTGAGTTCAGAAATGCAGTAGAATGCATGTTCAACGTAGCTTAATTAGAAGCATTTCACGTCTGTTTGTTTTTTACATGTAATTTTTAGGTAACAGTAAAATGAAGTCTAAACAGGTCAATACTAATAATTTGACTAAGAAATCTTCGGAATTACTGCAGCAACAGAATGGTATAAGTCTTACCTCACTGAGTTCAGTGACACTGTCTCAGTACTAAAGTGGAACAGTTACAATGATTCTGCATCTGTGTGTTTATCTGTCTAAAGTTAAGCAATAGCGACAGTTCCATGGTTTCTACATCTGATTCATCACTGGTTGGTTCTGCTTCTCTAAGTCTTTAAAATGAGGAGTATTTATCACAAAGCTAACATTCAAGCCTATTTATATTTATAAAGTGCAAAAAATATCTATTTTGAAGCACAGCGTGCCATCTAGTGGAAATACGTTGCAAACAGCACAGTAGTTAAAACTGGAAAAGGACGTGAAAAACACTAATCACCACCTCTCCTGAGCTGAGCAGCATTGTCCCACTATCCATTCGTGCTTTGATTAATGAACACCTGACATATTTGTGACTCTTCACTTCCAACTAACTCTAGCCGAGTCTTTGAGACAGTATTTGAGGACTTGTTATAAATTATTCTAATGAATTGGAAATGAACAGAACTATTTTGAAACCTGTGCATGAATTAGGGTCTCTAATGAAAGCTAACTTTCAACAGCAAAAGCCCGAAAGCTTAATTAACTGCTCACTGAGACGCTGCATAGTAACTCACCCTCCACAAAAAATTCCTGTGGCTTCAAGTTTTTTTATTTTCTTCATACTGTAATATTAAAAAAAAAAAAAAAAAAAAAAAAAAAAGGCTCTACTCCCTCTCTACTCGCTGTTCTTGTACTGAGGTACAACAGCAAATTTTGAAAGACAAATTTTGCAGAATCACAGAATCACACAGAATGGCTGAGGTTGGAAGGGACCTCTGGAGGTCATCTGGTCCAGTTCCACTGCTCAGGTAGGGCCATCTAGACTCAGTTGTCCAGAACCATGTCTAGATGACTTTTGAAGATCTCCAACAATAGGAGCTCCACAGACTGGGTAACCTGTGCTAGAAATTGATCACCCTCACAGGAAAAAAAGGTGTTGCCTGATGTTCAGATGGAACGTCCTGCATTTTGGTTTGTGCCCATTGCCTCTGGTCCTGTCACTGGAAACCACTGAGAATAGCCTGGCTCCTTAAACCCTTCCTTCTTCAAGTATTTACATATATTGAGAAGATCCCCCTGAGCCTCCTTCTATGTAGGCTAAATAGCCCCAGGTCTTTCAGCCTTTCCTCACAGGATAGATACTCCACCACCTTTTCCATCTCTGTGGCCCTTCATTGGACTCTTTCCATTAGGTTCATACCTCTCTTGTACTGGGAAGTCCAGGACTGGACACTACGACAGATGCGGCCTTACCAGTGCTGAATGGAGGGGAAGGATCACCTCTCTCAGTGTGCAGACAGTCCTTTGCCTAATGTAGCCCTGCATGTCACTAGCCTTCTTTGCCACAAGGGTACAACACTGCTGGTTCATTTTCATCTTGGTATCCAACAAGACTTCCTCATCCTTTTCTGCCAATCTACTTTCCAGATGAGTGGCCCCAGTATATACTAGTGCATCCACTTCAAGAAGGAAATATATATCAGCTTTGTTACTACATATTCAGATATTATCATGTATTCTGCTACATATTTAAATGAATTATTAATTTATCTTTGCTTTTTCTTCCCACAAATCCATACCAGACATGGGTTTCATCACCCTTCAAAAGCAGACATCATCGTGTACGTCACTTCATAGATTAAACACATAATTAAATCTGGACAATGTATCTGTTAAGTAAGTGGGCATTCTCTGATTTCGGTGGGGCATCTAAGTAATGACCTTCTCCTCTTGTAACTATTGTTATTTCATCTTCAGAAAGCTTTCTGCTGACATGAGTACACTGGCCATCCTTACACTGCTGAGATAATAACAGCATTAAGGAGTATCTAGGTGTGATAGCACGCAGCTGCCTGTTTTACCAGCACCTAAGAGGAAGGGAGAAGGAGAGATGGCTGCATTCAATATTTCTAGAGGAACTCAGTAAGAATTATTTCACCTGTCATTACAGCAGCAAATACTGGTTTGAGAGCCTCACATTCTTACTGTTTGGTTTAGTCAGTTCAGGTCAATTTAAGACCATACTTTTTCTGAAAGGCAAGTCCTGCACTTGCTTCCAAAATAAACACAGGGGCAGGGCTGAATTATCTCTTTTCACATCAGTGTGGTTTAAACGGACTGAAGCAAATTGTGAAACTGCACCCCAGAGGCAAGCTGGCTGATGAGCAGTACAGTTATCTCAGATGCTCCCAGTGCTGTCTCACAGCTCCCACCGCATTGTGAATTCAGCAGCCTCAAGTTTCCCATGCCTCTTGTGTTCTCACTGAAGAAGGAAAGCTCTTCTGAGGCTGCAAAATCTCACCTTCGTTCCCAGCTCCTGTTAAGATTCAAAATTATCCAAGATCTATGCAAAATATTCGAATGAGCTGTGGAGGCCTTTTCCCCCCATTTTTAACATTGGTGTTCATACACTAATGACTGGTCACTTCAAACTACTGAATCTAATGAAATTCACTTGGAGGAAGAAATAATTTATCAAAGAAATCTGAGCCATTTGCTATTACCTCTGAGAACTCTTGGAGGACAGCTGTGGTTTTCAGAGCATAAGAGAAAAAACATAGCATACAGCTTTAAATAACTGGCGGGGGGGGGACGGGACAGACGGAGAAAGAGAAGGAACAAGCTTCCTGATCTTGTAGTCTAATCTCAGCTTCCAGGAAAAAAAAAAAAAAAAACAAAACAAAACAAAAAAAAAACACCACATCAATTGATCGATTTATAGCCTTTGGAAAATGAAAGATGCTGTTAAGAACAAATCACTTCAGAGAAATGCAATTTAAAAACAAAACAAAACAAACAGGTCTTATGGGTAGCGAAAAGTATAACTCACTATCTCTTTCTGTCTTTTTGCATTGGCTCAGATGATCTTATAGCAACATTTAGGACACATGGTACAAAGCAAGGAAAAAGTGATAGAGTGGGAGTAGAGCTTGCTGGAAAACTATACAGGCTGACTAAATCAGAGGTTAGACGTCAAAATGACAGACAGTTTTGAGAAGGGTTCTTCAGTCTGTCTTTGGCAGTTTCTAAACTTAACATAAATCAGTAAATGTCAAATTGCAGCTGAAAGAGGGACAAGTGCTGAGATGTATAAATGTGAGTGTTGCTTGTAAGACTGAAGGGGAAAAAAAAAAAAAAAGTTCCGCTTTGCTCATAATCCAGAGAGCATGTAACAAGAACGTGCAGAAGTACAGGAAACATGACCTACAAAGAATCACCTTAGGTATGAGGACTGTTTAGTCTGTAGAAGACTAAGAGCATAGTCTTTACATGAATAAGGGTTGTTGCAAAGAAGAAGGGAATAATTTATTCTTAGTGTCTATGGGGAATAAGAAAAACATTTCCATTACAGGAGGTTCTTAAGGACAGATTTGACAAATATTTGGTAGGAACGGTTTGGACATAGTTAATTTGAAAGTAAAGGAATCATTCTCAAGGTTAATAATTTCTATGAGTGTAGATGACAGATATATTGAACAAACTATTAAACATTTTTCCTGTGTCCAGAACTAAAATTCTCAGAGTTCTCTGGCAAAAATCAAAGTAATTTCTGTTCCTAGATCTGTTTGAAATGCAAGGAAGGAAACAAGGCTCTCTATACTAGGATTTTTTTTTTCTTTTTTTCAGAGGAAATATTGAGAAAAAATTAAAAAGGGAAACCTTTGAATTGTACAATGACTGTGTCTTTATACTTTACTTGGAGTTAGGCATTTGTAATGTTCTCATAAATACTTGCAATTCTCAGTGTAAATTCTGAACAATGAGTAGCTTTAATGTGATTTTCAAGTTATTGCTTTGGAATAAATTAATCTGTCTTTTTTAGTATTTCTTCTCCCATGCCAACCCTTTTTATCCATATGTGTAGTATAACACATGAATTTGACTGAATGACACAACTAAACATTTTAATGTAGAGGCAGGGAACCTGGAAAAGATAAATAAAGTAGGACTTCAGATAGAGCTACTAAGATCTCAGAATTTCTCAGTAGGTGTTTTCATGACAGGAGTCTAGACATTACACATCAATTTTCCTGCAAAAATGACAGTCTCAAAGTTATACTCAGTTCTGGTTTAATTAGTTTCCTGTGGATACAGTGGCCCAGCAGTGACTCTCTCCCATGTAGGACAGCAGCTCCCTGTGTGCCAGGGGCCAGGAGAGGCAGGGGCACCCCAGGTGTTCCATCAGGGCAGGGCCTGGAGGCCAGGGCCTGTCCCACCATCCCAGCAGCAGCACAGCAGCGGAGTAGCCAGGGAGCACAGGGGCACCCCAGGCATGGAGCATCAGGTATCTACCAGGGATAGACCAAGACCAGGTTGGACCATGGATGTGAAGGTGGGGCTGGCTTGGTGGGGTCCGTGACTGGGCAGGACAGGGCTGTGGGGAGCTGGAGACCAGCCCTGCTGCAGCATCGCTGGGGCAGGGACTGACTGCCCTGAGGGCTGTCATGAGGTCCTGGGCTGTGGGCAATGTAGGGGGAGACCTGGGTGAAGATGGACAAGAACAGTCAGGGCTGGTGGTGCCTGCAGGGCCTTGAAAATGACCTTGAAAATGTTAGGTATTGCATTCCTAATGATGTGCTGACCTGGGAATCATGACTGTCAGGTATTCTCAAGGGAATATTATAAATAACCTCTCATTACTAAAGATGGAAAAAATAAGAAAAATATTTTATCAAGAGGTAGCAAAAATTAAAAAGTACCCAACCCCCAAACCCCCTAAATTATGTCCCTCCTACAGAAAAAGGTTTTGTTTAATTAAGCAGACTTCTTCAAATTTTAACCTGCTCTAACTCAAGACCATCCAAAAGCTCCATGTGCACTCAGGTAAGAGTTACAGTAGGCCTACCATGTGCTGCAGCATTTAAGGACTCATGTTTTATTAGTAAAATTGACTTTCTATTGCCTCACACCCTCTACATTGTTAAAAGATATTCTTAGATCAGTGCTTCTATTCTCATAAAAAGTACTGGTTTTTATTTTATACCAACAATCTCACCAGAACAGAAGGACCTATCACTTTTATAGTGATAGAAGAACAGTTATCTCTTATGCTTTGCCCTGTGAAAACATTGCACAGTTCAGTTTTCTGTGCACAAGGAATTTACATGTCTATGCTCCTTAGCCAACTTCAGTATTAAATGCCTATTAAAATTAGATCCATGTATGAATTTCACACAGTTTGCTTTGTCAGTTTGTTTCCAATTTAAGGTTCTATCCTAGCTGAGGTTCACTAATTGTCACAATTGCTGTATTTTCAACATCATACCTGTGTAGAAACAGCACAGTGCGGAGGTACAGCTTTGCATTCAAGGGCAGGTGACAGAGGTCTTCTGTCTGTTTTCTGATGCCATGGGTGTAACCACAGAATACCTTTGAAGGGGTACCTTCCCATACAAAGGATCTCCACCACACAAAATTTGCTGCTATAAATATAGATAGAAGACAACACCTGCCTGCTGTGTTTTTATTTAGAAGAATACACAGATATTCAGAATAGAAATTCTGAGACAATTCATGTTGCCAGCATCTCTGAAGGTCAGTAGGTTGAGATGAATTTGCACAGGAGTGAGGAACAAATTCCAGAGAGAAACATCATTACAGCTCCAACAATTTTCTTTTTACTCTCATCTCTCTGACAGCCCATCAGTTCTCTTGTTCATATATTGGCTGCTAATGCACATTTTTGTCTTCTAGCTCTCTGCCTTTCCCAGGGATCCTTTGTAATTGAGAAAAACTTTCATGTGCAGATAATGTTTGAGCTGATAGAACTAACAACAAAATTAGCAAATAAAACAAATTGCCACAAGCTATCACAGCTGAGCATGCAAGTAACTGGCCCTCGATGTGTCTTACAGTGATACCATGGATAAAGCTGGCAATAGCTCCTGGTATTTGAATGAGGGTCAAATGGAGGAAGAATTTAAAAAAAATAAAAATAACTCCAATTAAATTAAATACTTTAAATATACACTTCATTTAAAGACCACTTTAGAAGCTTCCTAATAATTAAATAATTTGAAAAGGTGGTAGGAGACAAAGGAAAGGGAAGTGAGAGAACTGTAGAACTGGCAGTATAATTAATATTATGCTATAGTTGAAAATTATGTACTCACATTATCTTGATTGGCCTCAAATTGATGGATTAAGAACAGTTGTGAGTTTCGGAATGAAGTGACCATAACCAGGAAAAAAAGTCAACATCCAAAGGTTGTGTTGTTATAAGCGACTTGACATATCTTATTCACCATTATTACACTTGTTAGGGCACATATTCACATGCACTTTTTCTCAAGCATGTAAGTATTTTTATTCACTGACTGGAGGTAGAAAAAGGAAAGAAAAAAGACTGAAGTATAAAAGTTTGTAGCCTTTGTAAAGAATTACAAAGTTAGGTCAGTTCTTAGTTTTTATCTTTTTTTCCCATTAAATCTTGCCCTCTTTTCCATCCCATATACACATTTCTTAACTTTGTATAAATTTGGACTAGGTGTTCACCCGTGGATGAATTTATTTAATGAACTAGAGATTCATTCCCCTATATGTTGTCTTTTTTCTGACACCAAATCACCTTTGTATCAATTGCCTGCAGGCTGCACACTTGTACTGCATTTATTATGGAATTTATGATGACATGATGACTTTTCCAGGCTCCAGCTGTAATGCATCTGGTGTTTATGGAGGTCAAAAGATCCAGAAAACTGTGCTTTTGCTTTTTTTCTGCCAGTTCAGATACTTTTTCAGCACAAAAGTTTCAACAGGTGTTATCCATTGTAAAAAAAAAAAAAAAAAAAAAAAAAAAGTTTACAGATGTGACCTCTTAGGGAAGGAAACTTGCTTCAGAAACTACACCTTTGGCAGTATTCTGCACACTGCTTCTGTAAACCTTTTCTGGTGAAACAAATATTGTCACAGTGCAGTCATATAGCTGGGTAGACAGCCTCTGACATGTCTGAAAAGATGTCTTGACATTAAAAAAGAACATAAGCTTCAGAGTACAGATATATTTTTAGGTGAAAGTGAACAGAATCATGCACTTCTGTCTTTCTAACATAGAGGGAATGTAATATTTAATCTTGAAATTACAGAAATAGAAAATAAGAAAAATAGTTTCTAGGGTGGAGGTCTGTTCACTTTCACTCAACTATGTTTTTTTAATGGGGGAAAAAAGATAGCTTCTTAACAGTTTCTCCTGTTTCTTTTGTCTTGCGGACCAATTCTGACCCAAGATGTCCATCAGCCTTTGTCTGAATAAACATAAGCAGAACCATGTTCATGAGCTGAGGAATGTGCAGAGACAGAAGTGCACTGTGTTCTGTGAAAAGTTTTTTCTGTGAGAGCGTGTTTGGTAAACCATCACATCACCAGGTCTCACAAAGACTGTGATGAAAGGCAAGTTTACAAATTGCTTTGTGATTTCTTTGTCAAACAAATTTTTGTAAAAATAAGAATCTGAACTGTTTGGCTATCCAAAAATCTTAGAATGCAACATAAAATATGCAACATCACCAGTGCTGAGGACAGGGGTAAGATCCCTTCCCTGTCCCTGCTGGCCACGCTATTGCTGACACAAGCCAGGATGCCATTGGCCTTCTTGGCCACCTGGGCACACTGCTGGCTCCTGTTCAGCCGGCTGTCAATCAGCACCCCCAGGTCCCTCTCTGACTGGCAGCTCTCCAGCCACTCCTCCCCAAGCCTGTAGCGCTGCTGGGGGTTATTGTGGCCCAAGGGCAGCCCCCGGCATTTGGCCTTATGGAAACTCCTCCAGTTGGGCTCAGCCCATGGCTCCAGCCTGTCCAGGTCTCTCTGCAGAGCCTCCCTACCCTTGAGCAGATCAACACTCCCACCCAGCTTGGGGTCATCTGCAAACTGACTGAGGGTGCACTCGATCCCCTCGTCTAGATCATCAATAAAGATGTTAAACAGGAGTGGCCCCAAAACCGAGCCCTGGGGGACACCACTCGTGACCAGCCACCAACTGGATTTAACTCCGTTCACCACAACTCTTTGGGCCCGGACATCCAGACAGTTTTTTACCCAGCAAAGCGTGTGCCCATCCAAGCCACAAGCAGCCAGTTTCACCAGGATAATACTGTGGGAAATGGTGTCAAAGGCCTTACTAAAGTCAAGGTAAACTACATCCACAACCTTTCCCTCATCCAATAAGCAGGTCGCCCTGTCGTAGAAGGAGATCAGGTTTGTCATGCAGGACCTGCCTTTCATAAACCCATGCTGACTGGGCCTGGTCGTCTGGTTGTCCCGCAGGTGTTGTGTGATGGTACTCAAGATGAGCTGCTCCATCAGCTTCCCGGGCACCGAAGTCAAGCTGTCAGGCCTGTAATTTCATCCTTCCAACACTTCTTAAGTATGGGCGTCACATTGGCCAATTTCCAACCTGTCGGGACCTCCCCAGTCAGCCAGGACTGCTGGTAAATGATGGAAAGCAGCTTGACGAGCACCCCAGCCAGCTCCTTCAGAGACTTGTGTGTGTCTGTGTGATGCAGTAGGTCACTGAGTGTCTCCTCCTGGATTGTGAGGGGGTCATTCTCCCAGTATCTGTCTTCTGACTGAGGAGGCTGGGTTATTAGTTTTTACAGGAGTTCCTATTGTAATTAAATCCTCTGTGATGGAATGCCATATGGTACAGCTGTCAGAAAAAGTCTCAGGAAGAGCTTAGAAATCTGTTGTCATTATTGAAATTACAACATTCATTCCATGGGGTGATTCCATGATCATTCAGGATAAAAGTTTTCTGGTTTAGCTGTCATTCTGCCATCACTGTCACTAAACTGGGGGGTATCAACAATAGCTAAAGTTTAGAGATTACCTGAAGCTCAGAAAAGCCAGCAACTTTCACTTCCTCTTTTTGTCTCGAGTAGTTTTCATGCAAACAGGATCATTTGCACTACAGGGTCACTTCTTTTTCATTTAAAATAATTCCTTTTAATCAAGACCCAAATAGGCTGAGATGCACAGGCAAGGGTGACACAGGCAAACCACACACCACACCTAGAAGACTACAATTTTGCATTTATTAAAACCAAAACAATCATAAAAGAACAACACGGGGAGATATAAAATGTGGCTACAAACACTAAAGGTAAGATTTCTATCTGTACATGTTTGTGCATGAACGAGATGTCAAAACTTCAAATAGGGCAAAATCAAATGAGATCCATGAATAAATTCAGTTGTGAAAAACACATCTATAAATTTTTTTTATTGGAAATGCTCTAGATATCCCTTGTGGACTCCATCTGTCCTTCCTGAAGGGTACAAGTGTCTCTTATTCCTGTTTTGTATCTGTCAGTGTTGGGATGTTTTGGCTTTTTTGACCAGTATTAAGCATAAATAAAGCTATCATGAATCAGCCTAACATAAACATTTAATTTCTGATTATGATCATCTCAGACCTCTTCTCTTCATATGTGAAGCCAGGAAAACAATATTTTTTTTTTCTTTTTTTATACCACTTTATATTTGTCTGAATTTTATCAATCTGAGTTATTGATTCACCTGTCTCATAAGATTCTGGCACAATTCTTCATGGACTGCTGTCATCCTCAGTATGATGAATAATTTTGTTTAAGCAAACTTTGTCATTTCACTGATTACTCTCTTTTTCCAGTATATATACAAGTATGTTCAACAATCTATATCCCAAAGCACAGCTTTGGGCAGAACTCCAGTTATAATTTCTATTAATGGAAAAATAAGATTCTTTACCTATACTCTCCCTTTCCTACTTTTGAAATTACTATTCAGCTTAGTTTTTATCTCATTACTGTAAAGTTCCCTTAAAGTAATTTAGTGAGGCATTTTGCCAAAATGATTCTGAAGTCCAGTTATATCAGTGGGATCATTCTGATTGGTATCCTTCCAAAGAACTCCAAAGGATTTGTAAGATGGAATTTTCCTTTACAAAACCCCTCTTGACTCACACCTAAGTGGTTCTATCTTCCCCAGTGTTCACCAGTTCTGTTATTTGAGAAAAAGAATTCTCCTACTAACTGGTTTTGACTATTTTGCCCTGTACAATTGTCAGGCTCAGTGCCTTATTTCCTGCATTCCTCTTGGAAAGCTTTCTAAAGATTGACATAATATTTTTCCTTCCCACACACACCGTCTTTTGGTACAGAGGAAGTTGTTAAGAGATTATACACTGCTATTAATACCTCAGATACTTAATCTCCTAATTTTCATATACTCCTTAGTGATAGCCAACTAGCATACTGTTTAATTAGCAAAATATTTGCAACTTAAAAAGAAAAAAATGTTGACTTTAATAATGGATACATCACACTTTTACAAACTTCTAAATAAAACTTTCTAGAATATTCTTCCTCCTTCCCTTCACTTTCATTAAAAATAGTCAGATATTCCTATTTTAATAAACAAAAAGAAAGACTGAATTTTATTGGGCAAAATAGAAAAATGTTAAGGAAATCAGTGATTACAGGATGTTAACCTTAGATTTCTAAATTCTTTATGAGGGGTTGTCTTGTCTTGAATAAAGAGTAACCATTTAAATGACAGCAAACATATTTCTTCTAGAAATAAAAATTTTTCTCAGACTATGAAAAATGTTCACCTTTTCTAAAGAAGAAGGTATTTAAGTACTAAGTATTTCTCATCTTCTGGTAACAAACAATAAGTTTTAATAAAATTAAAAAGTCCTGAAAACAATGTTACTACAAGACATGCTAAAGGGTAATGACTTCACTAAAGGCCACGAGAGAAGCTCCCACTGACAACTCAATCCCTACAAAAATATTTCAGAGTAAGTTAGATAACAAAAACAGTTTAAATGTATTTCAGTAAATAGGAGTCAGTTTTATCACATGTAAGTGGCTTAATGTAGTGATTGAGAATATTCAGTGATAGAAGTCATAAGACTTCTAAATTAGAGTGTTTAAAACTGTGAAACCTGAGGTGTTCTCTGTAAGGAACTGTTGTCATATCTAATGGAATGTCTGTTTTAAAAAAATAACTGTATCATTGTAATTGCAATTTCATCATGCTTTCTTTATTCATTACTAAATTTATTGAATATTCTCATTTGTACTCTGGGGTATAAATCAGTACTGAGACTTCACCTCCAAGCTTAATTAGAGAGAAAAATCCTGTAGTTATCAGGTATGCTTAAGGCTGATGAAATCTCATAGATAAATTAGTATTTTAAGTTAGTGTAAATCCTCATTACCTCCTTCTAATTTATTTAGAGCCTAGGTCTAACATTCTAGAAGAATTTTAATGGCAGACACTGAAGATGAAACGAGTCATTATTTTCAAGGTTCTTGCATTTTCTGCTGCAGGTAAGAAACTTTCTGTAGATCTTTTCTTACACTTCACTTGGGCTTCTGTAGGTTTCTTCCCATCAGAAGCATCTAATTCTTGTTGACTTTCTATGAAGAATGGGAAATTTCTACCATAGGATTCTAAAGCTCTTTACCTGTCAGAGTTTCCTGGGGTGAATGTTTGGTTGTTTGTTTTTTTGTTTGTTTTTTTTTTTTGTTTGTTTGTTTGTTTTTTTTTTTTTCTGAGAGATTGATGTTGTTTCTGCATATTCTTCCTATTCCTGTCCTCTGTTTTAAGAAAGATTCTTACAGAATTCTTCCTGCACATTAAGCAGTTATACTTTTACCTATCCAGGACTCATGTACAAGTGCAGATAACTCTGAGTGTTCACAAATCCAAATAAGTGCTTGTAGAATCAGGTTAGTGTGCCTTTCTGAGGACCTTCTTTATGTTTCACAATAACCTAGATATTTAATTTTGGAATGCAATATTTTTTATTTGCCTCATCAAAAACATATACCTATTGTTTACTGGCCATTTATCAGGCAGAAGACACTATCAAGGTGAATTAAAAACTGGGCAGGACAGCAGAATAAAAAGGTGTACTAGATTTAGATCCTACACTGAGAAAGACTTAAAAGTCAGAACTGAAAATGTTTTATTTCTGTACAACTGATACCTAAAAATCAGTGGAAGCTTAAAATTAATTAAATTCAGGCATGTAACTCTCACCACACTCAGATGCACGTTGTCCTTAACCATGCTAAGCCTCTCTCCCATAAAAGTAATGCCAAACTATAGAAATTGAGCAAAGCGCTATGTAATACTGTTTGGAGCCTACCTGTTAAGTCTGCTCTAAGTGCCTAACGGAGAAGACTGGCCCGCTAACAAAATTAAAAACAGTTTCTCTTCATACACATGTACCTGAAAATGAAGACCATCAGATCAATCTACTACAAATCTGAAATCCTGAAGGAACTGTGATTGATGTGGTTAAGCCATTATCCATCATATTTAAGAAGTCATGGCAGTCCCCTGAAGTTCCTACTGACTGGAAAAGGAGAAACATAACCTGAGTTTTTAAAAAGGAAGACTCAGAGTACTATGGGCAAGTCAGACTCACCTCTGTACCTGGCAAGATTCTGGAGCGGATCCACCTGGAAACTATGATAGGGCACATGGGAAATAAAAGGGTGATTGGTGAGAACTAACATGGCTTCAGTAAGGGCAAATTGTGTCTGACAAATTTGGTGTCCTGCTATGATGACTTTACGGCATTGGTAGGTAAGGGAAGAGCAATTTTCATCATCCACCTGAGCTTATGCAAAGTACTGGACACTGTCCCGTATGACATGGCATTGTGCACTCACAGCCCAGAAAGACAATCATATCCTGGGTTGCATAAAGATAAGCACGGCCAGCACAACGAGGGAGATGATTCTCCTCCTCTACTCTGCTCTCATGAGACCCCACTTGGAGTACTGCATCCAGCTCTGGGGCCCCAACGTAAGAAGGACATGGACTTGCTCAAGCGGGTCTAGAGAAGGCTCACAAAGATGATCAGGGGGCTGGAGCACCTCCCTTATGAGGACTGGCTGAGAGAGTTGGGCATGTTCAGCCTGGAAAAGAGAAGGCTCTGGGGCAACCAGTACGGAAAGTTGGCCTACAGGAGAGATTGGGAGGGACTTTTTGTCAGGGACTGTAGTGATGGGACAAGGGGTAATGGCTTTAAACTGAACAAGGGTAGATTTAGATCAACCTTAAGGAAGAAATTAATTACTGTGAGGGTGGTGAGACAGTGAAACAGATTGCCCAGAGAAGTTGTGGCTGCCCCCTCCCTGGCAGTGTTCAGGCCAGGTTGGACAGGACTTTGAGCAACCTGATCAGT
>NC_134037.1:218411167-218586962 GCF_965140245.1 Athene noctua
GCAAGGCTCAGTCTCTGTGGAAAGGAGCTAAACTACACATAAAATATAAAAATGCAAATCATGATCTTTGCTTGTCTCCTCATAAAGAGTTATTGCAATACCCTCATTTTTGTTGATTCTAGTTCCTTCAAGCTTACAGAAACCTAAAGGTCTGAGTTTTTAACTAAGAGCAGCACCAGCACCACTTCTATGAAATGTCTCTATGCCAAGCAACACAACACAGACTTCCCAGCAGGGCTATTTGTCCTTAATGTTCACTAAGGTGATCAGTTCAGAAGTCAAGCACGCAAGTGTTTCAGGACAAAAAGGAGATCAAACACAGATGGACACAACTCTATAAACTAGTAATTAACAGAAATTGCTGGAGATGAGATTAACTGCAAATTGATTTGAGGCATTAATTGAAAGAAATGCATGCGATAGAGTAGATCTTGATATCGTATCCACAGGTAACGTTTGTAATTTCCACTAGAAACCATCAGTAAGGAGCAAAGGATGGCAGTTCCTTGCAATTTTATTTTTCTGCCTAACACAAGATCCTGTTTTGTAGCAGCCTGATCATCTGCCAGGCCAATTAGCTGCCAGCATGCTCTCACCCCCAGATGTGGTCAACTGTACACCACAAATAAACATCATTCATTACCCTCTACAATAACCACTGTGAGCTGGCCAACTAAGCACAAAGCAATAGTTATCGCGACTGTGAAAGCAAGAACCCACATGAAGAATATAATTAGTATTTATGGCAAACTAGATTTCAAACTCCTCCTTCAAATAGTATGTGTTCTTGAGGAAAGATGGACGAAGAAGCCAAGAAACTCTCCACTAATCTCCCAATATACTAAATCTCTAAATAAACCAATGTAAAATATTCCCAATTCTAACTTTTGCTACCGTGCCTAAAACAAAACTTTGTAGTGCTTAAATGTCAAAGGATTGACACTTCTTAGGCATATGATTAACTCCATTGTTTAGGATCAAATATAGAAAACTGTTTTTCTTAGGTTTCAAATGGAAATATCAAAGTACATATTGAGCACTTCTACAGTATTAAAAAAGACAGCAAAATTAGACTTATTGAAGTCTTGTGCTAATGCTAAAAAACATAAAAAGGTATGTAGGAAGCAAGTGCTACAATCTAGGCAAATATGCAAATTAAGTAAAAACTGCAACAGATAAGACATTTTAGGATAGTTATTTCACTCCAAACCAATTCTGAGGCTGCCCTGGTTAGCATCATAAAACACCACTATGGTATGCATGGATGAGACAATGTTGTTAAGATCTTTATTTTAAAAGCCCATCTGTTAAGCTCCGAATTTTACAATATTTGTGGCTTCTTCTTAAATCCCTAACTCCAGTTGCCCATAGACAAAATAAGAAACTCAGGTACCCTTTAAAAACAAAGGAAGTTTCTAACCTTTGCAGTTGAATAGAAACATGAAAAACCCTCCTCTGCCTACCTTATACTGAAGATGCACTGAAGGAAGAAAAAGTATCAGCCCTAGAAAGGAAAGTAGGGGCATCTAAAGAACCATCAAAAGAAAATAGCCAAAAAATCAATTTTATTTACTGACAGCAAAGAGTTAAATGAATTAACAATTTGACATCTTGAAGCATGAAAATGTTGGCACAACTATTGCGTAATACAATAAGCACAAATTGTCCCAGCCAAAGTCTAGCTTGGGAGTGCCCAACTTTTTGGGTATTATTTCCTTGGTTTTGATCAATTCTTAGTAACCAGACTGCTGATGATGTACTGCATTACACAATATTTTATAAAGGACTTGTCAAAATGACTACATAAGCAATCAAACAAAACCTTTCCTTTAAAAAGTAAAATCAGCAACAAGTGAGACTGTTCATAATTTTAAAATATTTACTAATACAGCTGAAGGTTTAAAAATTAAGACTTTGTTTTTATAACTTTCTTAGAGATATCAAAATGCTAAAATAGATGCAAATAGTAACTCACACAGAAAAATATGAGCAGCTACATAAACACAGATATTCACCATACTGACTCCTGTGAATAATCATTTGATAAAAAATGGTGGAAAATTTCACATGAAAGCCTGAACATGTGAACATCTACAGAGCTGTGTGGCTCAAAAGGAACAAAGCACCCTGAAAAAACACGGCATGTTGTACTATATCCAAAGCAATTTCTTTACTGAAAGCAATTTCTCATTTAAGCTACATAGGGTACACAATTTCTAAACATATGTAGAAGCTTGTTTTTGAAAGTGAAGATTAAATTTGCTATTCAAATTAATAGGAATGGTCATAAGCTGGGAAATGAGGTAAAAAATCAGCATAAATTCTTAGTATGTTGTTTTAAATTGGTGGGGTTACACTGATGTAAAAGGGACAGATCAAATACAGGTCCTCTACTTGATGAATTAGATATACCTAGGACATTATATTAGCTGAGGATATCAGGGTTTCCAAGAAACAGAAGTATGTGCACCTTCTATTCTAACTCCATGATGAAACTCAGTGAACTCAGTTTGCCAGAACAGGAACTTCCACTCTACACAACACAAATAAAAAATATTTCTTTGCTATAAAGATAGAAAACAATAGAGTCATAAATAATTGTGTTGTAGCACTGACTAAACATACTAATTTATAGGAGGCATTATCTAGCTTGCTTATCCATTCAATTACCTTAAATTTTATATAGGCCTTCAGGCCAGAGGCAAAAATGCTTTCTAAGCTCAAGCTAAAAATAATTTAATTGCATATATGCAGACATTTGAATATGGGTACTAATTACAAAGCTTGAACAAAACCCCTCTTTTGAGCCAATATTGGAGGAATATTTACAACACTGTCAATCAATCCAGCACTTTCCTGACAACATACTTTCTTTAGAGCAGGAAACTCAAACCACTTCCCTGGTGCATTCTGCATACATGCAGTTGTACAGCATTCATGCTTAAAAGCAGAATACCTGTCTCAGTAGTGAAATGCACAGTCCTGCATGGGAAACAGAAGTATTTCATTAATCACTGGAGAAATTGAAGAGTGCAAGAAGGGAGTTCAAAACTCTCTCCTTTACCACAGATAAGAATGTCTAAACCAGCCAAGAGGTATCACCTCAGTGAGGCATATCTAATATCTTACTCCCAAAGCTAAGTATTCAACCTTCACTTTTGGTCCCTGTAAAACAGTGATTCATAACCTGAAAACTACTCCTGCAGTCAGATGTACATCTGGGAACAGGTACGTGTCTAATGTGCTTGAAAAGACAGCCAGCTGAAGAGGACATGAAGGCAGCTCCTACTACTCACTGAATAGTGCTGTTGTTGGGACACTTGCTCAAGAAGCAGGAAGTGTGGGCTCATACTACTCACCAGCCTGAAGAGATTTACTGAGGTCCCTGGAAAACTCAGAGCTCCTGTAAGAACTTGAAGCAGTCTGAGGATAGAGAGGTGCTAAATACTCAACTGCAGTCAACATTGTGGTGTCCCCACCCAGGAACAGATCTTCAGGTAGGTAAGTTCTCAAAGCAAGGACTAAGTAGATACTGTCTTTCAAGTACCTCAGTAGCTCCCAAACACTAGGATCTTAGAAGTATGTACAATCCTTAAGTCTACCTCATGGGGTGAGATTTTCAGCTTCTGTGCTCAAAAAAGAAGGACTAACATCTTCCAGGGTTTATTTGAACCCAGTGCTTCAAACTTTCCTTTGAAATTACAAGTCCTAATAACTTATATTTTCAGAAAAATGCATGTTTATTAGTTACAAGATTACAAGTTCCAGGCCCAAAACAGCATGAGTAAGAGTTGAGTTTTACCTGTAAAACCAGAAGTTAGTCTGGGGCGTGTACACATTCATATCTTGTTGAATGTTACTGTACAGCAAACTTCTTGACTTTTCAAGCAGCACACTCCTAGTTCCAGACTCTCAGAGACATCAACCGTGGTCATCTCAACAGATTTTTCCAGCACATATGATTTCCTAACCACAGCTGTAGCTTCCTCAGCCATCCCACTAGTGGCAGAAATTTTGCCATCAGCTCTGAACCACACTTCATATGCTTAATGCACTTTTTCAGTCACACTGAATCTGTCATTGCCCAAACTATGAACCTGCACTGTCACACACAGCTCATAAAATGCTCTAGCGGCTTGTCTGCTGTTTCTGCCCCTTGATTTCTTGGTCAAGACAGGCAGAGCACCCTCTCTTTCCAATCTGCAATGATAATGGAGAAAAATCCCTAAGTGCGGATTGTACAGAGGGACTCCTTTCAAGAGTCAGTAAATAGGGGTCTCCAAAATACAATTTAGTGTACATACACACCCTTGAACCTCCATAATTAGACTATAACAACTGAACAAATATATGCTAATGTTTTTCTTTGGTTTTCTACATTAAATCCCATGACTTCAAGCTCTTAACATAGGTCAGCTAGTAAGAAACTACATAGCAATGAAATGGCTTCATTTGGTTCTTTTGCAAGAATGGAATTTCTCTACAGAATTCTGTTTTCACAATGGTTTTAAGAGTCAATATACAGAATTGCCATGTAAAGTAAAATATTAGTCAGCTCATGCTGCTTTAAAATAATAAAAAGCAACCAAGCTCGGCTTCAAATGTCTAATGAAAACAACTGTTGTTATAGTTTGGACTGTATTGGATTTGCATGGCAGGGTTTTGGCAGCAGGGAAGCTGCAAGGGTAGCTTCTGTAAGAAACTGCTAGAAGCTTTCCCCGTGTCCAACAGAGCCAATGCCAGCTGGCTCCAAGACAGACATGTTGCTGGCCAAGGCTGAGTCTGTCAATGATGATGGTAGCACCTCTGGGATCACATATTTAAGAAGGGGGGAAAAAAAACAACCCTGCTGCAGTCAGAAAAGAGGAGTGAAAATATTTGAAAGCAACAACCCTGCGGACACCAAGGTCAGTGAAGAAGGAGGGGCAGGAGGTGCTCCAGGCACGGGAGCAGAGATTCCCCTGCAGCCCGCGGTGCAGCCCATGGTGAGGCAGCTGTGCCCCTGCAGCCATGGAGGGTAACGGGGGAGCAGATCTCCACCTGCAGCCCGGGGAGGAGCCCACACCAGAGCAGGTGGATGCCCGAAGGAGGCTGTGACCCTCTGGGAAGCCCACACTGGAGCAGGCTCCTGGCAGGCCCTGTGGAGAGAGGAGCCCACGCTGGAGCAGGTTTGCTGGCAGGACTTGTGACCCCACGGGGGACCCGTGCTGCAGCAGCTCATGAAGAACTGTATCCCATGGGAAGGACTGTCACTGGAGAAGTTCATGGAGGATTGTCTCCCATGGGAGGGACCCCACACTGGAGCAGGGGAAGAGTGCGAGGAGTCCTCCCCAAGAAGGAAGGATCAGAAGAGACAAAGTGTGATTAACTGACCACAACCCCCATTCCCTGTCCCCCTGAGCTGCTGGGGGGCGGAGGTAGAGAAGATCGGGAGTAAAGCTAAACCCAGGAAGAAGGGAGGGTGGAGGGAAAGTCTTTGAAGATTTGGTTTTATTTCTCATTATCCATTATCTATTATCTATTATTTTGACTGGCAATAAATTAATTTTCCCCAAATTGCGTCTGGTTTGCCTGTGATGGTAACTAGTAAGTGATCTCTCCCTGCCCTTATCTTGACCCATGAGCCTTCTGTTATATTTTCTCCCATGTTCAGTTGAGGAGGAGGAGTGATTTGGTGGGCTCCTCGTGTCCAGCCAGGGTCAACCCATCACACAGATACACAGTGATAGATCAGGAGGACCTGAGAAAATTAACAAAGATAGCCCACTAAACAGTGTTAGTTTAAGAGTATGTGACAACTTCAGTTTTAAGAGTATGTGAGAACTGGGAGTAACTGAAAAAGTGTTTCCCAATCCATTCACATAAAGCACATCCTTTGTGAAAAATGATTGATATAAAAGGATCGAATATTGGCGTAGAATGAGAACGCAGTTCAGTTGGAATATTGGAATTGTATACCACTATTTCATATACAGAGCTGCAACAATTCATATACCTCAAGAGCTGACCTAGCAAAAACAGCACAGACCTCTTTTAGTGGTGCAGTCAGAAAGCCTACCTAAATTGTAGTAGTTTCTAGGACTTTCAGCTAGTACAGCAAAGCAATGCAATCAGCAGTGGTGTCTGACATACTGCAATTGGTGACAAAAATGTAGAACTAAGTAAGATTCAGGAATGACACACTTTGACATATTCCAGTTGTGCCAATGATTACTTATTGGTGTAGGCAGGGAAGATTTACATATTTTTCAAGACAGATCCACAACTACTGTATTTCAATGTAATTCAGTAAAAGGCTGACCTGAAAATTGTCTTCAAACACATTACATACTGGAAAAACAACCACACTGCCTTCAAGCTGCAATGTATTGAAGGGCAGAGAGGCTCTAACCACTATTCTCTGACCCAACCTCGTCATAAAAATTATTTTATGACATCAAAGTATTCAAAAGACTAGAAAGGAAATGGAATTGAGGGGTATGAACAACATCCTACAAAACTACAAGAAAGGGTACTGTGCCTTAGCTTGTGATTTGGAAGGTTGGGTTTTCTGTTCTTGGTTGTTTGTTGTTTTTTGGTTTTTTGTTTTTTTTTTTTAACTTGCTTTGGTTTTTTTTTAAGGAAAACTTTTTACTGAACAAGCTATACAAACAAACACAGAGGTTTTGTGAAAAATGTAATTGTCTCAGCATTCATTTTTCCTTCTGTGTGCACAACTCTTCCTTGCATGCACAGTACCAAAAGCACATTTCCTGAGCAGAGGCAGTAGTAAAACCTGGCTTCCCAGCTTCCCTTTCTTAAGAAATTGACCAAATACTATGCTGAAGCATTAAGCCCTAGGCATGACCTAGGGTCCAAATGTCTCTTCCCTCCCCAGCTCCCACACTCAGCAAGTTTATTTTATATAAACTGCCAGTCTGATGCATTTTCAATCTGTTTGGTGGATTCTTAACCAGAATCAATAAGCATACAAACTCTCACATTTCAGCTAGTTTGAATTAAGAGATACCTTTCTGAGCAGAAGACTCATTCTCATGTATTACTACATATGGTAACCTGGAATAAAATATATAGCCCCAGATTCTTCTGCCAAACTATTAGCATTTCATTCATTAAGGAGAGTGTTTACTCCACTTAATTTTAGGAACCTAAATAAGGAACTAGGAGCCTTCCAAAACAAGGAATTCTTACCAAAGGGAATTGTGAATGCAAAAATTTACATGGGAAAACTACACAAATTCACAGAAGAGGAATCCACCCAAGGTTAATAAATCACATCTAAATCAAAGTTCACAACTGGTTCAGTCTCTGAACTGGAAATAAAGCTTGGAGGGTGTCAAGCTGGCATGTATGCTATTTTCTCATATTCTCACTCTCTTCCAGTATCTATTTACAGCACTTTAAGATGCTCAGTCCTGCGTCACAGACACAATGAAGATGCTCTTATGTACAGACGTTGATCCCTGACCTACTCACCACAGGACACAATATATTCCAAGAGAAAGGACGGGGCATGATTCACCTCACCTCCACTTGAAAAGGACATGAGCTGTGCCTATTTGTCTGCACTGCCTACAAAGGCAGCCCAGTGTGATTGGCTCCAGTACAGATCTCTGCATATATTCAAATAAAACTCACTCTGACAGCACTCATTACAGAGAACAATAAAAAGAGCTTAAAAACAGATTTCAGAGACTGCATTCAGTTTTCCCTTTTTCTAAGCAACTGAAAAAGACAACTCTTCTGAAGCACTGGAGCACTGAAATGCTTGCATCCATCCTACTGAAACAGCTGTAGATATCCAATAAAAATTGTTGAACATCTTTCTCAGCAGCAGTTCCAGTTGAAAGGGAACCCTTGCTAACTTCATCCAGGCTAGTGCTTTATCCCAGACCTCCCCATGCCATCCTCTTGGTTGTACTGGTACACTGTACCAGCAAGTACAACCATCCTGGCAAGACTTCATGTGAAATCAGATCAATTATCCAATCTGTATTAAAAAGACCTTTTTGTAATTTATTTTTTTAAGCAAGGAAGAGTTTCTCAATCCCCTTTACCAGGAAGATGGATCCCAGCTGTACCTGATCATTTAAGGGAGAGGTGGAGAAGCAGAAAACAGCAGCAGGAAGGTGAGGCTGCTGAAGCCAACATTGCCTCCAAAAGAAATGTTTATCATAGAACTCCATGATGCATGTAAAGGCAGGTGAGATGAACTCTGTGTCTGACACTGTTTGCTTACATATACAGTGCAGAACAGAACAACAGCACTTTCATCCTATTTTAACAATTAGCAATAAAAAAGGGAACTAAACGGTAACCACCTTACAATGTCACTCAAAGGGTAAAGATCGATCACCATGGTGTGCAGAGAATGCACAGAAGTCCACAGAAATATCTTTCTCCAATTCTTGCTGTGCTAGGTGGATAGACCTCCTGCCTCTGCCAGTTCTGGCTGTAAATTATCAGGTCTCTCGTTAGGCTCATCCAGCATGTCTTAACTGAAATGGGCAAGGAAGCCATCATCTAATCATCTCAGATAGTAGATCTGAAGGGGCAGCAATTCCTGTAGGCACAAATGAAGTCAAAACAGGACATATGTCCCTGCCAAAGAGAAAGCAAGCTACATGCCCATGTGAAGGGATGAGAGGAAAACTCAACCACAGCAGTCTAAGATCATCTTATTCTAAATGCAGTGGATCCACAAGAGACTTTTAGGTTTGTTTATACCATACAGCAGAGCAAATTGTCCAAGAGCCCTGAAGAAGCTCTGAGGTGGCCAGTGCATCTACCTAGAGAAAGGTAGGACTGTGGCAAGAAATTAACGTCTCTTCCACAATCAGCATACCCTCACCAGCAGCTAGCTGCACACAGCCTGGTGGGTATAACTAATCTGGTCTTAAGTAGTAGAAATAACCTTGCAGAAAGCTCCACACCATACTAATTTAGGAGTGATGGCAGTCCACTGCATGGCAAAGTGTTAGATTTAAGCAGAGCTGTGTCTGAATTCATGACACATAGACCACTTTAATATTGTTTGAGCATCATGATCAGCATGAATCACATTTTACTCACTGCCCATTAATCCAAAGGGAAAACATTCTGGTTGGCACAATTTGTGAAATAATTTCATTTTCCTTTATAGAACACAGGCCTATCATTGATTACAGACACTCTAACACTGCAGCTGAGAGAGACATTCATATAATCTAACTTTATCATAAGCAAAATCTGAACTCCCATGCTCATTGCATAAGCATTGTAAAACTCATCCCAATCTTGTATTTTCCTTCTTGAATTCATTACCTTTGGTAACTGTTTTGTCTGTATTTCAGTGACAGTGTGATACAGCAAAATCCCGCAGGGTACTGTGGGTAGCACATTTTGCAATCACTCAGCACTGTTTTAAATGCTCCACTTGCCACAATACTCCACAAATACTAAAACCAACCAAATTTTGAATGGAAAACCATATTTTTGTGTATTTTTCTTTAAATGCTGGCTCTCAAGTCTGAAGCCTCTCCTCGGTGTGAGAAACTGTGTGCCTGGGTCTCAGGACATCTCTTGACTGCCTACTGCTTTGCAGAGCCCTGATAACCTTGGTCTGCCATATAATTCATACCTTTTCAATCCCATGGACATTTTCTCTGCAGACCAGTACGACATATGCCCCCTAGGTCTGAAGGCATGTCTGTAGATAAGCAGCAGCAAAGATTACGCAGCTGTAGGAGCCACCTCCATAATTCAACACTTGCAGCATCCTCAGAGATGCCTGCCCAGGATGCAGCTCTGGCACAGTAAAGTGTTGGTGACCAGCAGTTTGATAGCTGCCATGCTAGGTTATTAACAGGACAGTTCTGTGAAGCATCGCATTATCAAAAATAGGAGGACCTAAATCTGATTTCTCTGACTCAAAACTGCCATACTGTCATTATCTCTCGGAGAGGTGCCTTTAACTGTAATGGGATCAACAACATAGGCTCATGGAGGAGGAAGGAGGTGCAGTCTTGACAACCCCACCCAAAATTAGGTTGTTAGCAGGGTTTGTATTTTACAGTTGTCCCTGTGCAAAGGTTATATACAGCTATATGCTGACCAGAATACACACAGTTAATATTTCCTATTTCTGTATAAAATGTGTCATTATGTCACCAGTTTCAGATCTGCTGTAAACAAAGAGAGTTTAAAGTCTAAAGACATGCCCATAATCTAATCAAGATATTCCCAAAAAAATGCAAATTAAACTGCCTTAATGAGGAGAGGAGGCAGAATTTCCTCACACCCCAGAAGCAGCACTTGTTGTCACAGTACCAAACCACAAGGATGGGCTGTTCTACTTTGAGATGGAGAGTAGTTACCAGAATTGATATTTTGAGAGACTCTGCAAATCACTTTACAGAAAGAATCTGAGGAGCTGTAGTTTTACAACCCTTCCTGGGTATGTCCCCTGGGGCATGCTATGCCCTCTTAACTCACCACTCTCACTAGCCAAGAATCTGGATCAATGAAGAGAAAAACCTAGTATCATATATAAGCTTAATAATGCATGTTGGGGCAGAGGGGTTGCTTGTAATATAGACCCATGATCATAAATCTGTGCACTTAAGTAAGCATCCTAAAAAGTATCTGGTGGTAAAGCTGACTTAGCGAAATCTGGCCTGCCACTTCTTTGGACACAGTTATCTATTATTCAAGAGCAGGCTTTCAATCTACTAATCCATCTGGTACACCATACTGGATATGTGACTCTTGTTACAGGTCCTCCTCTTCCCCAGCCACACAGCTCTGTCCCTTGGGACTACCCTTACATGTGGAGTTTGCTTCAGCATCCAAGGGGAAGGAGAAGCAGCTTCATGTCCCCTATTCACAGCAGGGCTTCATCCAACATTGTACAAGTCACATAGGTGCAGTGAAAATCTTTTTCAGCTGCAGTAAAATCTGGTGAAGGTAAATTCATTTTTGGGCTCTGTTACATTACTTCTTGAACTAGTACCTATGACAATGATGCTTTTCTTGGGCATCTCTCTCGCAGCTCAAAGATATTTGTTTCCCCAAACCACTCTACACACACCCACTTGATTCTTTGAATTACTTAATGAAGACCAAGTAAGTCTGTTGGTACAGGGGTATTTTGCCAATATAGTGCAGTAGGACCTGTAAATGGCATCACTGAAGAAAGTTATTCTTTCCAAAACAGTCTACAAGCATTGCCACGAACTAAAGAATCTGTATCAATACAAGGAAAACTTTCCAAACAGACATGTATATACCAGGGATGTCTGTCAAAGCAGGTCATGGATTCACATGTTTTCACATTCTTAATGAACAAAACTATACTGCATTCACATCTCCAGAACAGACCTGACCTTCCCAACACTTGTGCAACACACCATGTGTAGCTCTGTAATGTGCATCAGAAGAACCCCGTGGCACCTAGGCAAGCATTGCAAAGTCCTCCTCAAGCAAAATCTCTGACTATGAGGAATCAACCTCCAGAGTTTTAAACAGTTTGTATTCATTGATGCCAGTCAAATCAAGAGCATAAATTTATTGTACTTTCAGTCATGTGGGAACTAATAAATACTGAATCTCAGCTTATAATTTTTTAACCTCAAATATAAAGTGGCAGACTCCTCTCAAAGTTCTGACACTTATCCCCGAAAGTATACAATGAGTAGGTGAAATACCTTAAGGAACTAACATAAGGACAATGCACAAACCACGGGAAAATTAGACTTACAGGGATTTCAATAGGTTTTGGATCAACACAGTGAAGAATCAACTCTTAGGTTCTACTATTCTATTCTATTTTGATAAGTATTTTAAAATATATTTCATATAAATATTTACATACTGTATATAACATATATATTAAATAAAATATAATTTTATATTTTACATATTTCATATATATTTTGATTCTATTCTATTTTGATAACACAGCAAGGAGGAGTGAGAGGTCTTTTGTATGTCTGTATATGACATGTATACAAGCGTACCCTTCAAGGCCACTAAAAACAGAAGAAGCTTTTATCTTGTCAGCAACCTGCTTTCTACATAGCAAAAAAGTAAGGTCTCCTGTATTTTCTTAACTCCAGTGTGAGAAGGGGTCCTATTTTCAAACTAGTTAACCTAATAGGCTTTTTTGTGCAGAAATAAATCTCCCTAATCTCCTGCAACTGTACATTAGACATCTCCAGTTTAATCAGCCAAAAGCAGTTTTAAAACCCCAATGATAGCAGTGCATACACTCTTTCGGAAATGCTGTTTTCATCACTTAGAGAACAGCAGCTGCTTTGTGATCTCTTGGGTCTTTGTGTCTTTGTACTGGTAGGTCTAAGATCGTCAGTGCCATCGTATTTATCTTCCTGTGCATTCAGTAGAGGAGCTGAGTCATTAGAATCACAGCATTCCCACAGATCTGTGCAGGACAGGCTCCCTTTCTGCAGCTTCGGTCTCAGGAGTTGAATAAAAGATGGGAGGAGACCATAGTAAAAGCATCATTCCAGAAAAAAAAATAAAATCACATTGACTAAAACTCTTCACAAATATTTATTAGTTAGGGCAAACATTCAACCACAACGTAACCAAATTTATTTTTTAAAAAAGAAACAAACCATGTTGAAAGGATGATTTTAGAGAATAAACCAAATTTTTTTAATATAGATTTCAAGAAGGGCTCAGCTGCCAGCTACAAAATTGAGGAAGATGGAAGGTTGCCTTCTCCCTTTCACTCTGTAAGTCTATGCTTAGGGGATTCCTCTACAGTGAGGAGCAAAGCTACTACTTATCCCTTCTCTGCTTGATTCAAAGAACGAGTATTAGCTCAAGTCTCCTTGCAGATCAGACCTGAGCTACTACAGTAGGTGCTCTCATGCTCTCCTTCTGTAGACATCCTATTCCTTTAGTCTATTCATTAGACTGGAGCAAAACAAAAAAACCCAAACTATTACCTAGTGGTTAGTGCACTACTTCAGAGAAAGTAGCTAGGGTGTTGCTCCAGTTAATAAAGAGAACTTCATTTCTACATGCCACACAGGATGTATGACAGTTCTCCTAAGTGGACATGTGTTATACTGCTAACCAGATCAAAGATGTAATTTTTTGCTCAGGAGAATGGTGGCTGGAAGAAAAATACAGCTAATTACATTTCCTAAATTTAAAATTTCTGGTAGCATACATAATTCTTTTTTCTTTTGTACCTTACCATCTCCAAGGAAGGTAAACATAAAGGGTAAGGGATCCATTCTGTAAACAACAGACTCAGAGAAGGACAATTTCCCATGCTTCTCCTAACAGTATAGAATCATAACTACATACATGGTGAAATTCAAATATACGTGTCTGTTGGGATATAAGCCTCTTGATAATTTATCATAATGCAAGAAAGATAAAATAATTCAAACATTAACCCTAAACTGTGTTTTTTCTTACCTTACTGGTTAGTCCTGAATTTCCTCTGCATCCAAGAAACACCCATAAACACATTATAGTTCCCCCTATGACTGTATCTACTTGCCATCTTTATTCACACGTTAAACCTCTGGCAGGAGGGTTTTGCAAGAGAGCCTGTCTATAGTTTCTGGTTCTGACACCCTGTTGCAAGACGTCAGACTGCTTTTTCTTTGTGTAAGTATACCTGCTGCCTATATTGAATCAAGACTGGAAAAGCTAAAAGTTAGGCTCAAATCAAGGTCAAAAGCAGTAGTTACCCTCCAGGACCCCTGTGGCTTTTGGATAAATATAGCAGGTGGCACAGTTACATGCTTATTATGAGAAGTGTTAACACTATTACCCAAAGAGGAAAAAAGATACAAACCCCTTCAAAAATAAAAGATACTGTAAAACAGGTTTTTCATACTTCTAAAACACCAAACAGGGAAAAAATGATGACATTTTAGGATTAAGAAAAGTTCTCATAGAGGTATACATGACTGACAAATGTAATAAAGTATTCAGAATACTTATCCTTGCGTAGAATTAAGGTTCAACACCAACATAGAGTCAAATTAAGAAGTACTAACCAAACAGTTACTCCTAGGAAAATGAGTAAAATGACATACAGATGCTCGATATAGATACCATTACCATTATCATTACTGTCACAGGGGTCAGGGCTTCTGCGATGACAATTTTTAGCCTAAGCAGACTAGTCTCTTCAGACTCCCTAGAGAAAGACTGATTTCTCCTGGCACTAACTCAGAGCATATTCCTGAATTTAAGCTCTCGTGGGGTGATTTCAGACATCTCAAGAGAGACTCCCTAAGTAAACTTCACCTTGCGAGCACCTCCCAGAGGTATTTAACACTGCAGCAAGAATTGTACAAGCATTTAACAAAAAGGCAATCCTTGCTCCTTGCAAACAAGTAACATAGGTATAAGCTGACAGAGAAGGAGGGAGGGGTATAACATTATCAACCAAGAGTACAGTACAACAGCGAAAGCATGAGAATGGCACAAGAGACAAGAGTCAAGGCACACAAGTTGCAGAAGCACCATCAATACCATTATTACACTGCTGTACCATTCTTCTGCCCATGTATTTTCAGGATAAAACGCACACTACAGTGGTTGCAGAAGCACCATCAATACCATTATTACACTGCTGTACCATTCTTCTGCCCATGTATTTTCAGGATAAAACGCACACTACAGTGGTTGCAGAAGCACCATCAATACCATTATTACACTGCTGTACCATTCTTCTGCCCATGTATTTTCAGGATAAAACGCACACTACAGTATCATTTACGTGTTTCCACCACCAGAACCTGTCATGTCCACAGCCAGCAGAAATGGGCTTGGACAACATAGTTGGAAATATTTTTAAAGAAATATAAAGCTTCTCCACAAAAAACATTTTGTTT
The DNA here is from genome assembly GCF_965140245.1 of Athene noctua. Taxonomy (NCBI): domain Eukaryota; kingdom Metazoa; phylum Chordata; class Aves; order Strigiformes; family Strigidae; genus Athene; species Athene noctua. Next base: position 218,426,032 of record NC_134037.1, read on the forward strand.
CTTCCAAGTAATGATCTCAGATTTATCAGCACCCACACACACCAAAAATAACAAAAACTTTTTTGGACTAAGTCCAACACAAGAACATATGTGCCTACTTACAAACTGAATTTTTTTTTTTTTTTAATAAATGAAGATCCATTTGTGATTACAGTGAAGTATTTCACACCCAGTGTTTCAAAAGACATTAAGAAACAACCATGAGGCACTCTTAATGTTGGCTATATAACTGCTACACATGAAGCAGAAATGACAAAAAAGAAAACCGGTGACATGGAGGAACAGCTGAAGCAATGATTCTCTCCATGACTCCATTCTGGCCTATTTCGTGCTGGCTTACAAATTGCTCTCTCCCCTGCCTTTCCTGTGGGTTGGAAAGGAGGAACAAAGAGCACTGAGAAGGTTTGCTAGTGTTTCATCGAGCTACTTGAAGGACATGGTGGACTTCTAGAAAGGACAGACCTTAAGGTGTCAGGATGCTGAGCCGAGTCCTCTGTATTTTCAGGCAACAACACAACAGATGACTGTTGCTACCACACACATACTGCAGGCTACAAAATCCTTCCCTGCACCTGTAACAGGCTTAAGACATGTTATGAAGCAAAAACTGCCTGAAGCCAAATATGACAAATACATCAAGTGCCAAATAACTCTAAATTTTTTTAAAAAAGAAAGATATGCTACCAGTCAGATGCAAATTCTTAAGACTTCATACTCAATCCTGCCCTTTTACTAAGGTTATACTGTGGTAGTACCTTGAGCCCAACAAAATTGGAATTATGTTATATGAGCCACTCCTGAAGGATAAAACAAATGACAGCCCCTAGCCCTAACAGCGTACATTCATTTCTGACAGAAATCTTTACATGGTTTTCAAGTGACTTTAAAAGAAGTGGTGAGCAATTAATGCTGCCTAAAGTCTGTTCATGTGCTAAAAATATGCAAGTTATCTTGCATGACTTATTTTCTTGTGTGCTGGTAACTTTACAGTGATATGATAGCACCAATATAAAGCATGTACTGAATTTCTTTGTATGTAAGAAGCAACTCTAAATGGAAAAGACAAAATAATGAATACATACTACTGTATGACACATGACAAACCCTGGGAGCCATATGCCAACATGCTAATAATTTAAAAGCTAAAGCCTAAAGCTACATCCAGAATTAGTTTGAAAATAATTCCAAGTTTTCCTTCCAAAACTCTTAAAATAATTCCTTTGAATTAACAGATTACATATTAAAGTCACCTGCATAATAATCATTGCTGATGTATAATTGAATACATTAATGCAATTTCATTAACAATAAAACTGATGTTTATTAAAAAAATGTTAAGACACCAACACATAACCCTAAGAAGAAAAAGAAATCAACCTTCTTTCTTAGGGTTGTTTCAGGCATTCACTACTAACCTGCAGATGTTTCCTCTGAGTGTCTACAATATACACGAGTAAGTTTTGCACCTAAGCTCTGATTACAGTCAATGGAGATCTACATAGCCATCTTGCACCATTCAGACTTCTGCTCCAGCCGTTTCAAAAGTGCTGACAAACAAACCTAGCCCTGTCTTTCTATTGGCTATAATGGAAATTTAAATACTGCTGGTGTGAAGGTATGCCAGAATATGGGTTGTTCTCTTTGTCCAGAAGTGAAGGTAACTGGATGCAACATGAGGACCTACAGACCAGACATGAGATGGTGTTCATTGTAACAAGAAACAGACTGTGACGCTGACAAAAGTGACTGAAAATGAGCAAGGGATGGCCAGGTTTCACAGGGGTCTGAGCAGGGGGGGTTACTGGAGAAACAGCCGAACATCACAGGCAGCTGCAAGGGAGCACCAGGGACCTTTTGGGGTGCAGTGTCTTGTCCACCAGTGTCTTGGTAACCTGATATGTGACACTATGTAAGGTAGAGACAACCTAAGTAACAGAAATAACAAATCTGGGTTCAGATTTAGCAAAACTGGGACTAAGGGGGAAAGGGAATTAGGGACAAGTGGCTTATTCAGTAGGAGACGAGGGCAAAGAAAGTGAGAGATCATGATGAATGGGTAACAGACATGGGAGGTAAGAGAAAGGGGACGAGAAGGGCCATCCATGCCAAACACCTGCTGGTCAGGCCACTGGTGTGAGCCCACCCTGCACTTGATCAGTGTCTTTCTACTTCTTACTGAAATCTATTTTTCTGCACAGAGGGTGTTCTCTGTGACACGTCTGAGTGCACAAACGCACATGTGTGTGTGAGAGATTCCATCAAACTTCAAACCATGCTAGCCAGCGAGCAGGACACGAGGTCTGGGAACCTGCTACCAAGCAACTATAGGGCTTGACGCTGGAGCACTTTGGGTCTAGGCCAGCTAACAGAGGTCCATATGAGTACGCATGTGAGATACCAAGAAACATCTAGTCAGACTAGCCAGTGAATGGAACTAGAGGTTTGGGGGCTGGATACCACAGGGGCAATGGATCTAGGGGTCAGCTACCAGGGAGTGGGGGCCAGGGGCCCAACACTGGAGTGACCATAGGTCTGGGCCCGCACCAGAGAGACCCGCATGGCTGCATATGTGCAAGTGTGGGTATGAGATGTGCTAGCAAGACTCAGTCTTACAACTGGCTGGATATGGGAATAGGGAACTGCAACAGTCTCACATCCAGTGGACCAGAGAGAAGGAATCTCCTGGGTCTGAGACTCCAACAGCTTCAGCTCTGGAGAAACAGATCAGTGTTCTCCCTTGCATCTTGAAGTCCACTGGATTTGGCCACTTTAAACACATCTCATATGCTTACACAGCTTCACTTAAACACGTGAAGTCTGGAGCAGAGCCGACCATACAGCACAAAACAGCAGGGACATAGTTCAGTTGTCTAAAACCAAACTGTAATGACATTTGAGGTGCTCCAGCTGGTCCAGTTTAAGTGAGGCTGTTGTGCAAGTCCTGTATCATACTCATCTGCCCCATCTAGTTATCTCAAGGATCAAAGAACATGCCAAATTACACTTAGGATCCTTGTTAAGAAAAATTAATCATGGCCAAAGTGATTGTGCTGTTAAATTAGGTATACCAGACACATGCCTAAAACTAGGTGAAATATATCTGGGACATACCATGTTCTATGAATTCACATAACAAATGTCCAAGACCAAAGGTCAAGGTACTTTTACAGTCAGACAAAATAGAAACAGCTCCATGTCTGGCTCTGGTAACTGACTGAGACAAAACAAAAATCTTTCCAAGGGAGATTCAGTCACCCAGATTTTCCTCTGTGGTTCAGATGCAACACAAATCAATACCCCATATGTCTCAGTTAAGACTAGTGGGCACATACTATAGTATTTACATGAACTATTTCACCAGTGTATGGACTATGACACAACGTTTTTGTGCCTATTATATAAAGATTTAGACCAGCTACTAGCATGTGAAAACACCAAAAAAATCCCAAAGAGTTCTGTGTATAACCATTCTGAAGAATGAACTTAGGCACTTAAACAAATTATTATGAGCAAGGTCTTAAGTGTCATGACTGAAGAAATAGGAAACAATCAGAAACCACCTCTGAATGAAAGTCATCAGGGCTATTCTTGCAAAATGCAGAGGGTATTCAAGCCTTGTTAAAAGTATAAAGGAATAGTGACATCTAACTCCTTCCAATGTTAAGTACTCCAAAGTTTTATCTAATTAGTGGAGAGAAATTAGTATCTCCAGACTCATTACAGACAACTGCTTAAGAATGGAGTAAGACAGGTTGATGTATTGCCCTTTGGCTTCTTCAGAGTCAACCAACAGCTAGTTTTTCCCAGGCATCTAACTTAAATTACTACAGATAGGTGAAATTATTCATATCCTTTAGTACCAAAAACAGCCCTCTAGTTACAAATCCGTATCATACTTAGTCAGAAACAATCTGTCTTCCAGCAGCTGCAGACAAAACTAAGTGAGAAGAAAAATTAACTGATCTTCTCTTCTATGCAGCAGAGGATACAACTCATCAACTCTTCTAGTAGAATTTATCTGACTGCATGAGGACACCTTCACCAAGGTTAGTCATCCTTACCTCTGTGTAACCCTGTCAGAAATGTGCATTTCAAGGTAGGTCATCTCACCCTGAATTAATACAGCACAGGAAGGAAGATCAACATTGGTACTACATAATGGTGGTAGACAAGTGAATACCAGAGAAGTTGTCTTTCTTTCCAAAAGTGGGAAAACTTACTTGTTCCAAGTCAGAATGCATTTGCAATGACCCTGTGAGGTAGAGAGGGCACACAGGGCTGAGTATGCTTAGCCATCTGCTCTCAAGAAAAAAGCTCTCACCAAGTAGTGTTTTCATACGATTTCTCTGGTGTTACAAAGTGGGTTCAATCTCAGCCACCTGTGTGGACTCAGTTTACAGGTACTTCACATTGTAGAAGTGGTGACATTGGTCCAAATTCATCAGTGAACGTGATCCAATACCTCTTTTGTCTTGGTTTACATGACTTTTATTGTGGTAACACAATAAAATAAACAAATTCTAAACATTTATAAAACAAATAAAACAGTGAAATAAATAAATAATGTCTACATTATCAGCTCAATATCACTTTAAAAATCAGTTGTTACACCACATCAGTTTTCTGTAACATCTCATAGCCAAATACTTCAATCAAAATAAAATACTCAAGAACACGTTGAAGTATATTTTGTGGCTTATTTTCTTATGATTCTTTAAAATTAGTAAAAATGTAATCTTTAAATTACTGAAAATGCTTTTCAGAACAAGAATTACCTAGGTTTCAGCTTTTTTGTTTTGAGAAAAGCAATTTTTTGTCCCACAGGCATACTATTCTCCTTCAGACTTCTCAGAAGCATGAGGCTTTTAATGAAGTATTTCATTACAGTGTTTGACCAAGCCACATTCAAAGACTTTAAGAATGGCTTAGTGACCCCACCAAAAGAGAATATTCCAAAAGAAAACATTTTCTGTAATTATAAATTTTACAAATAGATCCCATTCTAGAAGTAAAATTAAGAAAACAGTATTTGAGGGGAGGATCATGAAAGCAAAATTATATAAAACGCTCAGCAATTTGATGTTTATAAACTCCTATTTCTCCATCATCTGTATAAACTTATCTTCTGTCTTGAAACATAAAAAAAGATCAAGCAGATCTGTGAATGCCTATGCCTCACAAGTATTCAAATTACAGCTTACTGACTGTATTTCGTTATCAGGTAGAATCAAAAGTTTTATTTTATTATAAGAAGTTTTCTACGATGACTAGGTAAAAGAAAACTACTGGTATAAATGTGTATTTCCATGAAATTTGAACAGAGATATGCTGGATGTGGAACACTTGGTAAAGCAAGTGCAGATAATTAACTTTTCTAATATATTAAAATGCAAGGTCTGCTGCCAAGGAGAAAGACTGGCATATTTACAGGACTGTGGACCAGAGGTAACCAACCAAAAGATACTTAGGGGCCATGGCATAAACAGTCTGAACAAAAGCTTTCCAAAAGATGCAGTACTATTAAGGCAAGAACCAAAGTGCTCCCTTAAAGTGAAAACACAGAAATAAACATTTTAGTAAAGAAGCAGCGCTACCTCTATATACCACATGGGGGAGGCTAGCCTACATTCTGTAAAGTTATTCCCAGCTCTCTTCTGCAGATAGCAAAAATAGGCAGCAAAAGAAAGTCTGCATGTAAGACAAAAGCTGTAACAATAATTTGGGGACTAGCAAACAACGAGCAAGACACATAGACTATCAGGAACAAAAATTAAATGAGAGCTTCCAGAACAACCCAGTTTTGAAAAGATCCTCTTTTCCATAGAAAAAAATATCTTCAGAGGATAAGCTTTCAAGTGCCCCCAGGTCCACTAATAAAACCTAGGTTTCTTTTTAATTTCTATCCAGGAAAGCACTTAGATACTTTGGAAACAAAACCAGTGATAGTACTCTGCTAGATAAGACTAATTTTATTTTAGCATTAGGTCTCAGGAATGTTGCTACTACTATTGCGTTTAGATATATGCTGCATTACAGACTTTGAGCCTATATTGCAAGCATACGTTATTATTTCAAATAAGTCTGCTGAAATCCTTACATAAAATTTGATAGTTTCTAGCTGTTTAACCACTCATGATGAGTTGATAATCCTAGATCAGTGGTTAGCATGGGTTAATAGAGCACTAATACTCTAAAATGAGATGGGCATATTCTCAACTGAGATAAGACTCAACACCACCAAACTTTACATAGACTTCAGAATTCAGCATCTTCTTGTAAGTATAATGACAACCAGAAATCAGTTCTAAGAAAATATTTAACTATGAGCTGCACAACAATCAAATCACAAATATAAAATTAAATTCTTAAATGGTATTAATAAAATGCTTAAAAGCTTTAATAAAAAGCAGAAGTCATATCTAAGAGCTATATAAAAAAGGCAAGAGTTATCTGTGACTTGAATAAAAAGTGAAGTGTCTGATCTTCTATGCATTTGCTGCCATAAGGGTTTTCAACCAAATTATTTCTATCTTGAAGTTTACTTGCAAAGTAGAAATGCTGCAGTCATAAAGAGAAATATTTTGTTTGAAATGCAAGTAGACTATCAAACCCAAGTTTTTCCCAGTTGAAATATACAAATCATCCTCAGCAGCTGTGTTAGAAAATCCAGTGATTTCAGCATTTGCAAATCTGCTTGGAATTATGCAGCTGTTACAACAGGTTACATCAGATATATAAAAGCCAATAGGAAATAAGTCCTGTGCATGTGTATGTGCGCTCCGAGCACTAAGTTTGTACTGCAGCTGAAGACAGCTATGCATCCTGCCCTCTGAGATGCTGCATTCCCCAAAAGGTGCTCAGATGCTGGTAGGAATTACAGTTACTCATCACCTTTTATTATCAGAAAGGTATGCAGAAAAAAATCAAATCAGTCGTGTCACTTCTTTCATTCCTTCTAGAGCTTTAGAAATTTTATTATTTATGAAGGCAACAACAATCCAATTATCTGCAAGCTTCAGAACATTATCATTTGCTACCCCAAAAGCATTTTACATAAAACTTTAATTTTCATTACATATGAAAAATAAGGATGAGAAAGTTGTATTAAATCTTATTAATCCAGTTCTCAGTGCTATAACATACATCTCTGATGCATCAATGGCCAGGAAATAAACCTATTTTAGAATAAAAAAACCCAACCCTGTGCTGGTGCAGCACGGGATCCAGCTCAAGCATACAAAATAAAAGCTTTCATCCATTTACATTATTTTCTGTTTGCTTCTGCTGTTAACAGACTACAGTGCAAAAGTTCCCTATGACAGCAATTCTTAACAGTTGATGAAATGTATTTTATATCTTAAAGACTTCAAAGTAAATGACTTCATCATGAACCCTTGGGAAGGCAAAGTGAATTAGGAGAATAGGACAGAACCTGGCCTCTTTGTGTAAGCAACAAGTTTCATATACAGGTAAAACATTCTACCTGGGGACCTACCAGCTATAAGATTTAATTGTTGGGGGGGTTTTTTTGGGTTTTTTGTTTTTTGTTTTTTTTTACAGGTAAAGACAATATAGTACTGTCAAATTACATCTCTTCCCTCCCCTAGTTTTTCTGGGTATATGTTTGGACATCAGACTTAACTGACATGTGACACTGAGATCCAGCACAATAAAGGCTAAAATTTCACTGATAAGATTCTTTAATTTTGTGAAATCATAAGCAATTGGAGAGAAACTACAATGGATCTGTTTCACAACATACTTTACCATCCACAGATAGCATAACAGGATTAATCCTGAAGTACATTATTCATTTTAAGAAACAAAGCAGAGTTTAATCTTAAGACTATAAATTACTGCAGCTAACTGCAAAACCTACAGACTTCTGCTACCCACTCTTTTTAAGCATCTGAAGCAGCATTTCAGAATAAGAATTCATCTAAGCCAAACTCTAAATCTATATTCTCCAAGAAAGAGGAGTTTTCTGTCTGGAAAGCTGAATTGGATGAGATACACTTTGAAGCCCTGCATAAAAGCTGAGCTCCTACAGACTGACTCCTTGGTAAGCCTCTTAACTCCTCAGTTTATCCACCTGTCTCCTCCAGAGCATTTTAAAGAAGTGAATCTATACAGGGTTTCTTCAGCCAGAGTGTCAATCAACACCATTTCATCAGTTTCAGAGGATTTATACTCATCTGCACCAGCTAGGAAGTTTACACATCACATCTCTCTGGTCACTGGACTTAATACTGACATGTCTCAACATCTCCAAGTACTACCAAGAAAATACAGAGAAAACTCCACTACACTGTTAAGACTGTTATGTGGCCCTGTTGATTTGAATAACCTGAAGAAATAAAACAGACAGCAAGATTAAAAACCAAAGGGAGAGGGAACTGATTGTACAGTAGGTAGAACTGCTGTAAATAAAACCAACCAGAAAGGTTTCAAACAAAAGATGACTGAAGAAGAGCACAAAGAAAGAAGTGATACAGGTCAGGCCACGAAGGAAAACAAAAAAAAAACAAAAAAAACCCACAAATATTACCTCAACATTGTAATGGCTCATGGAAAACAGGAACCATTCCAAACAAAAGTCTTATCATAGGAGGTTACATTTAACTTTCATCCTCCTTAACGTTAGCATGCTTAATCCACAGAAACAGGACTTGTAACAAGCATAGTTCATTATAAACACAATAGAAGTTTTACATACTTAGTGGCAGACCAAAGGAATGTTGAGAAGCTGGTGCAAGTTCTTCACAGCGGTTCACAGAAGAACCACCTGCTGAAGACCATCACTGTGCTTACACCCTTAAAGATTTATGCCAAGATGAAATCTTACTTCCACCATTAAATACATAAAACAGTCATTTTCACTAGAAAATAAACAGGCTGGGGAGCACAGTGAGGTGCAAAGTAGAATAGCACTATTCAAGTGATTCTTCAGCCTGAAAGACCACAAGCAGTCACTGTATTATTTCATTACATAGGACTGCTCTGGCAGAAGTTTCTCACAAGACCTTTAGCCTTGGTATGAGCTGTCCTGTTGCTGGGATATTTCAGACAACTAATACTTTTATGAAAATCAGAGGATAATGTAATATGGAAAATTTACATGAGCAGGAATAAATGACCACAGATTTAAAAATCTGAAGAGGAGATCAGGGATTAGTTAAAACTCAGAAAAATAGCCTGGCAAAATTTACTTCTTTTGGCTCACACCCCTCTGTATGCATTTATTCAGATATGCTGACTTTGCAGAGAAAAATCAATTTTTACAGCTTTTTATTTCTATGTGCACTATAGCGCCTAAAGAACTATGACAACCTGGATAAATTTTTAGCTAATGCACCAGGGACAAAATTACTAAGCAAATTCTACCTACAAACAAGCCATTTCAGAAATCACACATTGGTATAATATAAATGGGGTTTGACTACACATTTAATAATTGTCAAGTACTTCAGTGTCACAATTGACTCAGTGCCAAAGAGAAGAGGCACAACAGATTTCAAAATCCCTCTAAAATGCCCTTGCAAGGCATATGGCTAAAACAGGAAAACACTGTTCAATTTACAAGTACAATTTTTGAAACTCTAGTACCAGAAAGGAAAAATGCCATTCTTAGTGAGTCACTTTTAAAATTAGGATAAAATTTTATGTACATGTTTATACACATGTAGTTACTGACAGAGTGCACTGCAAAACAAAACCCAGGAAAGCCAGGTTACAGAAGGCTTGTTGTACTTTTAAGACAGAATTATTAGATCCTTGGAAATACCTCACATCTGGTTTCAAAACTGAGAAGACATAAATATAGTGAAACCAACTTCTACAAAGTTAGGGTAAGAAATACGACATCTGCTTATTTAGAAATAAGAGTTAATCAAGTTAAATGAATTGCTAATGAAAACAATTTTAGCATAGAATTGCTGCAGTAGAAACATGAATCCATTCCTTTCTTGAACATACTGCTCCCATAATGAGTTTTATACATGGTATATAATTTCTCAGAAACTTTTTACAGAGCCCAGGAAATTAATGAACCAATCACGAGTAGAACATATGGATCAAAGCAACTCATCGGCAGCATAACTCTGTGACATATGTCACTTGCTGTGACTTCTTCACAGAGGGAAATTAAACTGATAACCATAGAGTGATTTAAATTTGAAAGAATAAATTTACCTTCAATTTGCCTATTAAATTTCAGTAATACCTTGTAAAGGAGAAATGGGTCACACACTCTTCTGGCTTGTTTCTATATTCACATTATGGACTTGATTAAGTTGCCCATATCTAGATGCACTTGCTCATCTGAGAGGCCCTTGGGAGGCCAAGATATCATCAAAGGAATGGCAGATAAGACATGGGACCTAAGGAAGGACTGTGTACATACTGAGTGGAAACCAGGGTAACCAAGGCCATCTCAAATAGCACTAGATGCCTACATGGGGAACCTAAATGGAGCTTCTAAACAAGATTCAGCTCCAGAGTGGGATGGCCTATACCACACAGACATACCTTCTGGTGGGACCAGATGGGAGCAGAGGACCAAGCACCCATTACTGTCAGTGGACTCAAGAGAGTCTTCATTCGAAAGCTAACACCTACACCTTGTCACCTGAGCAGCTCCCTTGATTCTTCTGACTCTGCGGACAAAACTCCCATTGACTGCCAAGCATGGACACCCACTCACCCTACAGACACCTTAGGTGTCCAAATCACCAGTCAAATTCTGCCCTAAAGCTAAGTGGGATGATTATCAACAAAGGAACCACAGTTTGGTCAACATAACTTCAGACAAATGAGCTCAACTAAATATTTCTAGGACAGTAATCATTGTAGGATCTTTTATAGTCAATGTTAAGGGACAGATGCCTCCAAAGACTGATTCAGTTAAAAGTCTGATTTTGTGTAAGACTAATCCACAGCTACCCATATCCTCCAAAGCATATAGGAACATGCTCAATCTCTCTTAATGACAGCTGTAGCTAGCTTATACAACCATATGCTCATATTGTCATTAGCTTTGTTTCTTTCTCTTGTCATCTTCCTATATTGTTCATTTGCTTCTTCTTTCCTAGTGAGTTATAAACCTTAAGGTAATATCCTACCTTAATGACTTTCTTCAGCAACACATATACAATCTTAATGGGACCCCAGGTGGTAAAAAAAGTAAAAATAATGCTGGCTCATATTTATTTAGAACACAATTTGGCATACCCAGATATAACTCTACAAGTTCACTGGCACTGAACTGTCATCAGATCGATCCCAGTACTTCAGACTGAGAGCCCAACAAAGCAGTGCTAGCAGTGAAGTTACAGCTCTTCTTGGTCTGTCCTGTACTTAGCAAAGTCCCGATACTACATTAGATGTGGACAAACAGACCTTTAAAATTTTATAGCACCACGATAATTTTGGTTTTACAAAAAACCAAACCCACTGTTTTTCAAATCTCAGAGATACCAATAGTAAAGTTAGCATCAGAGTTTTCTTGCCAAGAGATACACTATATTAAGCAATAGATGAAAACTGCCAAGTTTAAAAGACACAAGCTATGCAGGGGAAGGAAAGAATAACAAAGGAGGAGAAGACTTAAAAATGCATGATCAGAAAAAAAACCCTCAAACAATTGTCAGCATTTATGTATTGGAGGAAGACTTGGGTACACTGGACAAAACTGCTTGTCTGTCATTTGTAAAGCTTGTTAAATTGTGAAAAACACCAAATACGAGTGAAATGCCAGACCAAAAATGCTGACTTACTAGTAAAGGAATTCAAAGAATAAGATTACCTTGTTCCAGTCTAAAGCATAGTGAACGTTTTGCAGCTTCTATCTCAGGACTCGGATGATCCAGAACACGCCTGCACCACTGCAGAGGACTCAGGGATTTCTCTTGAGGAGTGAGAGTCTTGGTAGGCAAGACGTACAACCTTAAGCAAAATACGCAAAAATATCAGCAAGATATGTAATACTTAGAAGTTTACTTTTATATTCTCACTTTCCTGCCCACTAATAATTTATAACAGTGCAAAGGCCTGCAATATGGTATTCTAATAACAAAATATATTCCAAAGTAGAAGAGTTTACACTAGTTTTCTTCTTCCCTTCTCAGAAAAGTAGGTGGCAAAATATGAACTCTACATATCTGGCACATCAAAACAAAAGTGAAGTACATTTCTCATAAAAACCTTGCATCTCATCATTACCACTGTCTGAATTTCTGCAGCGCCCAAAGTTGAAATGCAGTAGGTGCTACAGACACACCAAAAATGCTATTAGGTTTCCCTTTTATATTTATCTTTACCGGAGCTTAGATAATTCCAGTATTTAATTTTACATTTAAATCAAAATTTCATTGTTATCTATTCACTCTTTTACATATAACAATTTAATCAGGTTGTCAGAATGCTGATTATAATTTAATTTTCATACACAGTATCTTCACCCAGATGAACCAAATGTTATAACAAGTCAGATTTTTAAAGATTAGAAAACATTTGGTGAGAAACAATGAAAATCCAATCTCAATATTCAATTCCAGAAGAAAAAAACATGCAAGAAAAGTCTGGGCATATGTGCTACTCTCAGACAAGAGTAGGCAACTAGATGGTCAAGCACATTAGGAAGCCAGGTATCAAAGCAGATTTTACAGGGAAATTCTTGAAGCTGGGATCTGCGTAGCTGCTGTTGTCCTTGCAGATTAACGGACACAAGCTGATGCCGGTTCACCCGGGAGAGCACAAATCTCCCGGGGACTATTCTCGGCCGCTGGAGACGGCTCGCAACTCCCTGGCCTGACCACTTCTGATCCATCGGGCTGCAGACAGTCAGGGGCAGATCCTCAGGCACCAGCAAAACACTCCACGGGTTGCAAAGGAATCTGGCCTGCACACAGGGGGTGCAAAAGGCAAGATCAAAAAAAAAAAAAAAAAAGTACTGAGGTCCTCAGGAGAACACTAACAGGTAGCAGCAGCCTTTTTACCTTCAGGGTTTTGGCTCAACAGCTACCCAAGTCCCCTGAGAGCAACTGCTCAATGTTGTTTTTTTTTTTCCTTTGAAGTCAATCAGCACTCTCTGTCCAGCTCACAAGAAATAAATATCCTCACTATGATTGCTATCAATCCCAGTAGAGATCAACTATTGAATTTCTCTGAGGAGAGAACTCATTTCCTTGACTTCCTGCAGTGCCTGGCTACACATTTAAAAAATGCGAAGAAAAATGGGGGGGGGAGGGGGGGGAAACCAAAAAACTTTCAGCTACCCTGTTAACCTGCAGAAGTGCTTCAAAAGCTAAACATCTGACTGATGAATTTTCAGTGATCAGATGCCTGTGTAAAAAGCTGAACAGCAAAAAAAGGTTTTGACTTGTCCGCTATGATGCCAGTTCTGGTGGTTTTGCTATGACAAAAAAAGCGCAAAGGTATTTAAGACCTAAAATTACTAATCAACAACTAAGCCGTTACTTGTTGGCTTTCCAGATAGCAGTTTGCTTTAAAGACTGACACTACAAAAAAGCCCCAAGCAGGTGGCATCACACAGCTGACCTTTTGTGGACAACGACAGAGATTCATCCTTGAACTAAAAACACTGAACGGCTAAAACAACTCACTCTCAGTGGAATAAACGTGTTAAGAAATCCCTGTTCCCAAATTCTTCCTGTGGACACATATGTGTGTGACATGCAGATAAGTTTTGGCCCCCAAAAAGCCTTTAGGATTGCTTCCAGGGGGCAAATCAAACAGGAAACTCTACTGAGACACATCAGATAACACTGTATCGCCCTGAAATACACCCAGGGCAAACACTTTGTTTAACAGGCTAGGATCAAACAAATTCGCTATTCCTTTATGTGAAGCTAGGGGTTAGGACCAAGGCAAAATCTGATTCAAACCGGGATCAACAAGCCCAGAACAGCCCTGCGCAGACTAATGGCACACACAATGAAACAACACCGACAAAATTTTCCATACTATTTGTTGATGATTCTCAAAAAAGCAATTTTCGGAAACTGCAGCATGGCATTATTTGTACCACAAAGTACACACAGCCATCATTCAAGAAATATTTATGATATTTGGATTAATTTTTAAATCCTTTCTCTGCTACCAAAAATAAGGATATTTACACACATCACAGCTGCATTTTACTGTATTTTACTCTCAGCTGACGCAAACTTCAGCTCGATTTAAAAACCAATGACATAAAAAACTATGGTGAAGCTTTGGTAAATACTTAAAACAGTTATTTAAATATAGATAATATAAATTACTGACACTTTGAAACAATTATCAATTACGTTTAACAGGGTTACGCAGCCAATGATTTCCACAGTATTCCAGCAGTGTCCCTACGATGTTCATCCACGTTTCCAAGGCAAGCTTTGAGGCACCAGCCTTACTTATTTGCATCTCTAGTCTGTAATTTCCCCTTCTGTTTTTAAGTGAGCGTTATCATTCCTCTAGGTCGCTTTTACTGTCTGCTATATTCATTTGCTATTCATTTCTGGTTTTATTCAATTTACTAGCACCCAGCCATGCCTTTGGATCTATGCGGGCGCTTAAGATACACAACCAGCCATTTAAATCACTCTCTAAACGACAAAAGCCCTCCCAAACCCCTGATGATGGGAGACAACCGGGCAGCGATTTTAGGATGGGGAGGCAGCGCTGCTCAGATAAAGGCTTTCCCAGAACAATTCCGCTATTTTTAAATCCTTATGTAAACATGAGGCTGAAACTAGGCTGAGACCTGAAATTAAAGAGTGACGATCTTTCTCAAAGGGGAAAACAAGCAGAAACCCTCCGCCGAGGGCGCGACCCCCTGGGCGAGACGGGGGGCGTAAAGCCCCCACCTGAACTCCGGCCCGGCCACGGGCCCCTTCCCGTCGGTTGGGTCGGCCCCCGCACTGATGCCACCTTTCAGAAGAAATAAAATAAATTTTAAAAAATGTCAGGTTTAAGCTTAAGCAGAAGGAGATCGCGTGCACTGGAGGGCTAACGCGAGCCAGAGAGCACCATCGGGCTGCGGAGGGCGGCGGGAGCCGCCGGCCCGGCGGGGGACCGGGGGGCGAGGGACACCGGGGTGCGGGGGGCACCGCCGGGGAGGGGCGGGGCGGGGCCGGGCCGAGCCGCAAGTACCATGTATCCTCGTCCTGTCCGCAGCAGCCGTCCTCCAGCTCCAGCACCGCCACCTCGTCCAGCACCGTGGCCGCCGCCCCCGGAGCGCCGCCGGCCTCTTGCCCGCCGCCGCCGGCCGTCGCCAGGCCGGGCGAGGGCTTGAAGTAGGCGAGGGGCTCCGGCGGGCCCAGCGCGGCGGCGCAGAGCAGGGTGGGCACCGGGCTGGGCAGGCAGGGCGCGGCCCCGCCGCCCGCCACGGCGGGGGGGCTGGCGGGGCGCAGCCCGGCGGCGGCCGGCGGCGGGGCCAGCAGCAGGTGCGGGCTGGGCGGGCCGGTGGCGACCGCGGCGGCGGCGCGGCTCCGGAGCTGCTCGTTTTGCTTCTCCAGCTTCCGCACCAGCTCCTGCAGCTTCTTCACCTCCAGCTCGGCGCTGACGGCGGGGCCGGCGCCGCTCCCCTTCACCTCCGCCATCATCGCCGGTTTCAGCAAGGCAGCCTCCATCCTGCCGGCCTGCCGCGCCGCCGGCACCTGCTCCGCCGCGCCGCCGGAGGGCAGCGCCCGGCCCCCGCGGATGCGGCGGGGAGGCGGGGGCGCCGGTCGCCGCGCTGGGGGCCCGGCCCGGCCCGACCCGACCCGTCTCGGCCCTGCGCTGCCGCTGCTCCTGCGCCTCCCGTCAGCGGCGCGGAGGACGCGGGTGCGATCCCCTCCCACTCCGGCAGCCGGAGCGCCGCGCACAGGCACACGGCGGGAACAAAGAGCCGCCCGGCTCCCCCGCCATCAGCCCAGGGGAAGGGCGGCGGGGGCCGCCTCCGCGGGGACCTCCGCGGGTAGCCCCGGGGGCGGCGGGGCTGCCTCCGCGCGGGTCTTTAAACAAAGGTGCCTTCCCCCCCCGCGGGCTGGCTGCGGCCCAGGACGCCGCTCCTCTCGTGAGCCGTGTAATTAGAGCCTGGTGGTGTCAGGGTTATAATTATGCAGATTCGAAGTGTGATGGGAATGGGAATCGCGAACAGAGGCTTTGTTGGGCTTGAAAGGAACGAATTCAGCCAAAAGCAGGCGTTTGGGGGCTTCAAACGTGCTGATTCCAGGAGTTTTGATTTATAGCGAGGGAAGCGGCGTGGTTTTGACGATGCGTTGCCGGTGAAGCAAGAAGACTGAACCGGGCATAGTAGAAAACTATATAACGACACAGTTGTTTAGGTATATGAGAACCCCTGCGATGAAAGATGCCCTCCTATTGAAATGACTTCTTTAACACAGCCCAGATACACGTAACGTTCAGGTTTGTAAGGTTTGTAACGTTCAGGTCTGTGAGAGAGAGAGATGAATAACGTTCTCTCGTGGTGGTGTCTTTACATTGTCCTTCGTTGCCCTGGATTGAAAGAAATCATTGCTTGTGTCCCTTCCCCCCACCCAGCAGGTGAGCCAGCGTTGCCCAAGGCAGCTCAGCCATCGCACAACCCTCGTTGGGTTCGTTTCCCCTAGCTATAACTGTCAGGGGCAACCTCCCAAGTTACCGTCCTGAAGTCTTCTAAAGCTCTGATAAGAAATAGGGAGCAAATCTCTGGGAAGCGTGTAAATTGCTTGGCCACCCACTAATAATAGCGATCAGTCAGTTGCTACCCAATTCTTGAGCATCAGCTTTAGACAGAGTAGTAGTAGCAATAGCAGCTGCTACTGCCTTCACCGTGCTTCGTCGCTGTCTCGGGTTTCTTATGTAAGGATGGACAGACGCTAATTCTCTCTTCAGGGCATAAATCAACTTTGAAATCTTCCAGCCCATCACAGTTTTCTCTCTTTTATTTATAGTCTGGAAACTTTCTTCTGCACATGCACAGAACAACAGCACTATTGTTTGTCAGTCTTTTAAGCACTGTTACAGTGCAAATAAAGAAACTGCTACTACAAGAATGGCTTAAAAGGAAGATAGAGTAAGACAGAAGCATTGACTTACAGGTAACATAACTTTTATCACTGAACAGAGTAAGTGCAGCCCTCAGTGTACTACATGGCAACTGGATAGCACTTAATCCAAAACTTTTGTTCGGTCTCCTCTGTCTCTTTGGAAGAAAGAAGTGGAAAAACATTGAGAGTGTAAAAACCATCTGGCCCCAATTCTGCCATGCGTCATCAGAGTGAGTAACATAATCCAGTTTTCACTGCTATAGATAGCTGTAATCTTTATTCCCACAAGTAAAAGAAGAATTGAGTTTCTACGTGTTTAGCCCCAGGCAAAAGGCCTCAGGTTGTTATCACTAATAATGGTACTAGCCTTAATTCTTAGAAACACGTATGCTAATCCAGTAAAATTGTGAAGTAATAAAAAAGATAATTTGGAGCATATATAATATTGAGTTTGTTAGGCATCAGTAATAATACACAATGAAAAAAAGCCAAGAAGTTCATGATAATATCAGGGCTGGGTGATTCAATGAGGCAGAGGAAATAGCCGAAAGAGATTCAAAATTGAGGAATTACTTTTTCTTTTTGAACCAGGCAACCCAAGTTATTTAACAGGTCAACAAAAACCCAGGAAATGGGTATCATCTAATTTCTTCAGTTACCAGAACAAGAACATGACAGTGGTCAGGACATTGTATCGTTTAAAAAATCAAATGCAGACACTGGTTTGGAGATACATCAGGAGACACACTAGAGCATGTAGCATCGTCGCACATGATCTTAAGAGTCGCCATGGAAATGCTTGTCCTCAGTTATGAGTAAAAAGCAGTTGCAATTTTTCAGCTGCCCTCTGCTGTTTGTGTCACCTATGCAAATGTTGCATGCACACACACTTGTTTCAGAACTGAATTCCTGAGGGGAAAAAAACCTTAGAACTGAGCATAGTGCCCTGGCATGGGTACAAAAGCTTTTCCAGGCAGTTCAGATGAATTGATCACAGGCAGGATCAGGCTCATTACATCTTGTCCCCAATAAAATGCTCCAGAAGGTTGGCCTTTCCTTGAGTGGGACTGCTTTGGTTTCCTAATTTCCACCCAGCAGTATGAGTAGAAAACAGCTTAAACTTGCACACACTTCAACTACCACACTCACAGTCAGTGGGAGAGACCCTGCTTTTTCCTAAGCACTTCCTAGACAGGTGAATCTAGTAGAGGGTAAAAATGTATTTCACTGTGTTGTATTTCTTGCTTAATTTAACATGTACACATAATTTCACTAACTCATAATTTCATTAACAATGTATCTTCATGTAGAGATGCTGGCAGATAAAATGTGTGTTCATGAACACACCGTCTCATGGTCTTCATGCTGGCCTGTTAGTCTTCTGCAAAGATGGTTTGAATGTCTTAGTCATTAAAATATTTTACCTCATCATTTGTTTGGTTTTTAAACACATTATTCTCCTCCCAATGTTGACATTACTAATAAATTGTTAATGAGCTCCATTCAGTATCCCAGTGCTGGCTGATGAGTTTGATCAACCCAGAACTTCATGGACTCTTTACAAATCACAACAAAGACTTGATGGTTCCATGAATTGATAAAATGTGTTTAACACCAACCTCAAGTGTTCTAACATATGAAACCTGTGTTTCCTAGACCTGAGAAATTATATGCCCTAAATCAGCAGAGATCTACTATAGGGTGCTGTTTGCATGGTATCCTATAGTAGAAATTTCTGAATCAGTATAGTTGCTAAGAGGCTCCCAATGCAGAGAACAAAGAAGCAGGAAGTCTACAAATCCCATCTGCTCTCCTCTGGTAATAAGCCTGTTGCTTTATGCAGCAATAGCTGCAGGCTGGACCTGCCTTTCAGGCAAGCCAGTAGAGAATTAATTGCGGTAATCCAGTCTGGGTTATACAAAAGATGTGTTACAGTAAGGTCAGAGCACGGACAGTAAACTCCAAGTCTGGTGAGATTGTTTTAAAGTGCAATTCGAGTCTGAAAAATTACTGTGAAAGTAGTTTTATAAAGCCAGAGCCACTACTATGCCATCAGAAGTCCATCTAATCTGGTATTCTGCCTTCAACAAAGGGTGATAGTAACTTCGTAAGGAAAATATCTCGGAAACAAGAAAAATATTGAGGGATTTTCTCCAGCTTTCAGAAGTCACCAAATCGGGACATCTGGACCGTTTGTTTTTGATAGCCACCAATGTGTAATAATATTACATTTGCTAAGCCCTATTTTTAAACCATTTAAACATTAGGACTCTACAACACCCTGTGGCAATTAGCACTGCAATTTAATTACGTATTGTAAGAAAAACTACTTCCTATTATCTACTTTAAATCTGCTGCCTAGAAATTTAATTGGGTGTCCCTTAGTTCTGGTTTTCTGAGAAAGACAGAATGATTAATCATTTTCTATTCAGCTTCTCTTTGTCATTCATGACTGTATAAAACTCAGTCACTTTACTTCCAAGCTGACAAGCCCTAATTTATATAGCCTTGCCCCTGCAGAAGTCAGGCTGAACCTCTCATTGTTTCCTGTCTCCCTTCATAATGAAAACGGAATTTTCCAACCCATTGTTTCCTTTTTATTAATATTCCATGTTTTCTTATTTCATGATATCTTAAGGAAAGGCTGTGACAAAAAAAAATCTTGTAAATCCAAATATACTCAGTTAAAGAAATCACCTTAGCCAAAAACATATTGGCTTCTTCAGAAATATTCATATATTCATGAGCATACCTTGCTTTAAAAAAGCTGTGTGGACTCATACATATCCAGATGCCTTTATATTCTTTTATTTATTATAATTTGTACAAATTGCCTTGATAGAAAATCAGACTAACTGAAATGTAGTTCCCCAGAGCAGCTTTCATGTTTTTTAAAGACTGATGTCCCAGCTGATGCTTCCAATATGTTTGGCACCAAGCCTACTTTGAATGATAGGGTAAGTGTCTGTGAGAAGTTCAAATGTCACACTTGAGCTGCTGTAGAGTTTTTGCACAGATACTACCTGGTCCTAGCAATTTGGTATTGTTAAATTTATAAATTTGATCTAAAATATTTGAGCAATTAAACATTTTCCTGGAGTTATAGCATGTATTCTTCATTCTCAATGTCTCTTGCAAATATTTTGACTTCCTAGCTGTTGCTAATTTCCTGCTAATTGACTTTCTCTTTTTTATACAGTTTATTTTTTTAAACTACCATAATTTCATCTGGCTTTTTCCTTACTGAAGTAATATTAAATTGAAGTTCAGTGTAATCACTATTAGAATGCATTTTCTATAGCATCAAATCCAAAATGGCATAATTTCCCATGAGCCCCAGTTGCTCCAGAATATCAGTATTTATGATGATCAAAGATACTGTATGTGCATTAAGCTTAGGGTCTCCTAGTTTGTAGATGCATCTAGACAACTATCCATGACAGCTCTAATTCAATGGATTGTTACTTTATTTTGACTCATCAATTCCATATCAAATCTCTAGGACTTTCAAATGCATCCTTCCCTTCCCTTCCCTTCCCTTCCCTTCCCTTCCCTTCCCTTCCCTTCCCTTCCCTTCCCTTCCCTTCCCTTCCCTTCCCTTCCCTTCCCTTCCCTTCCCTTCCCTTCCCTTCCCTTCCCTTCCCTTCCCTTCCCTCAGAAAGCATCAGTCTGAATCTTACTAATCAGAATGGGTTGTTTCTTTCTAATGAGTCTTCATTGAGAACAAAGACTAATTATTCTTTCAAAGAAGCATGAACATTTGTGTTGTCTCCAGTATATCAGAGAGTATAATTTGGTTCACAGAACCTTACCACTGATGAATAAAAAGGAAAAGGTAGAGGGGGAGATGTGGAGTTCAAGGCTATTAATAAATGAGCTGATCATATTAAAGGTTTTAAAATAGCAGATAGGCTGTTTTGAGTGTAAAATGCTGAAGATCATAATGGCAGAAGTACAGCTTCAGGAGGCTAAAAATGCATGCCACACATTTTGCCAGGAATCCACATTTCAGCTTGATTTGTCTTCAGGGAAGAGTGGCCGTTGACATAGGAAAAATGTTTTATTTAATGATGACATGAATATGATGGAGGGTTCATTTTTTAAAATTTTCAGATTGGGAATGATTTGAAAAAATAAGTACCTGAACTTTATCTAAGTTCAGTTTGATCAAGAAAAAAATCTTTGCTGAATATCCATAAACGCCCCAGTAATATATATTTGTGATGTCTTTTTTCCCATCAGGTAGGATCTAAAAAAAAAGTCTAGCATGCAAAAACCTGTCTTGTACTATCTATAATCCACTCAGTCACAAAAGATCCAATAAATGGTAAAGATACCTAGAGGGGAGTTTAGGTACAGTTAGAAAATCTAAATCCAAACTTGTTTTCCAGACCCTCTCTTCCATATACTATATAACTTGCAGAGTACCTGAGACCTTTCCTGCAAAAGATCATTAGTCCAGCATAAAAGCCTTTGCCATTCCTCCGCCATGCCAGGTCTCCTGGGTCCAGGTAGTGACGGATCTATCAGTCTTTCTGCCTCTGGGTCCCTTTTGTCCATGTCCCAGTCAGTGCCAGACACCTCTCCAAGGCTGGAGGAGAGCTGCTCTATCATCAGCCCATTCTGGGACAATCTGGAAGGAGAAGAAAAGTGGTGCAGCAAAGGTGTGTCTTGAATATGCTCGCTGGATTGATAAAGGGTGTATGAATTGTAGTGTTACACAAAGAGCATATTCTTTTCAGCTAGATCTTTTCCTTGTATTTGTTCCAATTTCGTTATGAGAAGCAAAGTCCCTCTTACCTCTGCTGCCCTGTTTCATTTATGTTCCTGCTGAGGAGATCCTGATTCTGAATTCAAAGGCAGGGAAGTTTTTAAACAGCCCTGGTGACCTCCGAGTTAAAAAACATAAAGCGGAGTTCTCAAAGCATGTGCTCTCCTCTGACTGAGTGTCTGGGGTGTCTCACACTATAGTGGAAGAGACAGAAAAAATACTGCTTCTTCCCTGCTTTCCTTCTTCAGCTTTCCACAGATGTCATTCATGTCAAAACTGGTAGGCTTGCTCCCATGGAGAATTTTGTCATGAGAAAAATTATATTTTCCTACAAAAGGCTTTACTGTTACTTTTACTTATCTGTTACTTTGGTAAACGAATAAAAGCAATGTTCAAAAGCTTTATCAATTGTACAAGCAGACAAAAGCAGTGTTCAAATTTCTCAATCATATACTCCTGTAGATCTTCCAAATTTTAGCATTTTAAATATTTGGCTGTTTGAGATTATAATGATCTGAGTAGGGTTAGCTGGTTTCTCATTCTTGTTTCCAAGATTTGAACTACATATGGGGATAATTCAAAGTTCCATGGGTGGAAACTCCCTAGAGAAACCAGAAGATACGTAGACCAAAATTTTCTGGTATATTCATCTTACAGTCAAGTTTGACTATTGATTTCAACAGCACCATTATTTATGGTAACACTATTACTTTTTAATTTCCTAGCCCCAGTTTTCAATATCACTGATTCTACTTGTCCTTAATTGGCTTCTTTGCATACTTTCATCTTAGTATTTTCCCTTTTTCTGCTTCTTTTGGGTATTTTGACATGTGAACACTATTTCACCACCCCCACTAGGAAAAATTACTTGAATGCCAGAAAAATTTTCATTTTCTTTCCAGAAATTATTCTGTTTCGTTGGATTTTATTTTTTTTTTCTGAGTAGGTAGTTTTAAAGTGTTGGTTTTCCATTGTTTTGACCACAATAGCTGTCTAAGTTCCCTAAACAGATGTCTGGTGACTGCACAGCAATGCCAAGACTCAGACTCAGACAAGTACTTTTGGCATGATTATACTCAGATATTGACTCTAACAGGACGAAACTGACCAGTTTTAAGTCTTGGCACAGGCTATGAGACTGTACCTGTCAGTTTATAACTGACACAGTTACAAAAACTCCATGAAATATAGTATATTTACAAGTGGCTTGCTTGGAAAGGGAGGTGAAATCTGAATTTTTTCTTGAGGCACTTACACAGGTGCAGCAGTACCACCCAGAGGCCACTGCTGTGCTGGGCACTGCACAAGCAGCAGGAGTTAGTTTCTCTCCAAAAGAGCTCAGGGAAGGCAAACATCCTAAGGTGAAGATCCTAAGAGATTATCATATGAAGACATTTCTAGTACTCTCAGATGAAAAATCCCCAAACTTCCCCTCCTTCACCATCCTACTCCAGACAAATCTGAGTGCAGACAACTCTAATGTTGCTAGAAAGGAACAGACATTAACAGAGGTAAACAGAGAATCATTCTGACTGCTTTTAATTATGAATTAGACCACTCAGATGAGATGAAGAAATTCCAGGGTCTGGTCGTTACTCCCAGGACTGTCTCTGTTGTCTATTCAGTAGTCATTCCTGAGGGGTCAGGAGACACACAGTGAATGTTCAGGCAGCACAGCTATCCTGTGGGCCATAAGGATTCACCCTGCACAGGTCATGGACCACGGCAAAAATGTTAATGGGGAACATCTAGTTTATTCCGCACACCAGCCTGTTCCACTGTGTTACATGACTTGGTTAAAACATAGGTATGCTGAAGGAGAAATTGGACTTGGTCCTCCCACTTTCTGGGCCAGTGATCTGTTCAGATCTCCATGATTTTTAAAGGTGGTAGTTATCTGGAAATTTTTGAGGTCTGATCTTAGCAGTGTGTGGCAAACATGTTTTGAGGATATCTGCAGATTCTTCTCCCCGAAATGTAAGGAATGTTTCTAAGTCCCAGTTTTTCTGATGCAGGAGATTAGAGCTGAGTTGCTCAGACCAGGCAAAGCACAAATCAGGACAGTAAACCTTTGAAGTCAAAAAAGGAAGTATCTCATGAGTTTAAGACCTCAGTGATTTTGCATCTGTTTAGCAGCTAAACAGAGCTATTTTGGTCAACAATTTCAGACTTCAGCACATCAAACCTGCCTAAGTATTAAGTGTCTTTGTCCTTTGTCTTAATGGAATGAAGGATGTCTCTGCTGTTATGCTGCTGTGAAGAAAAATAAGGTGTTTTGGTGCAGCAGAAGGGAGAAAAGGAGGTTACATTTCTCCCTCCTAGTCTGACACCAACTTCACTGGAAGCTAAAAACACCTCCTGGTGTAACAGAGTGGCTAAAGTGAGCAACATGCAAGTATGATCAGAAAGCAAAGCTAACCAGGAAAGTGGATGCTTTTCATTCTAAATGACAGGGTTATGTTAAAATATGAAGGAAGGCAAGCAGAGTAACAGAGTTCTGACCTATATATGTTGTGAGTAAATAAACTGAACACATGAAACTATCCCAACACAACACGCATCTTCATACAAGGAGCAAAGAATTGAGCTGAGCTACTGAATGAAAGCAAGACCCCTTTGATGTTGAACTGCTTTTTACAAGCCTAGCTAAGGAGGGTCTCTAAAGAAATGGAGAGCACATCTTGGCAAACAATGTTAGGTTAATGGTTGGACTAGATGATCTTCAAGGTCTTTTCCAACCTAGATGATTCTGTGAATCTCACAGAGATGTTTATTTCAAGAGGAGGAGGATGAGAGGACAATATTACAGATGTTGGTCACCATGTGTCAAGCACTGCTAGGGATGGGATGCTCAGGATGAGCATTCTGTAAGAACCTATACAGGATACAACAAAATACATTAATACAGCAGAGCTGTTCTTGTGACATCCATTGTTCTTGTAAATATCAGTAGCTTTGAAGCCATCTACATATTTAAATGCATCAATATGTATTATATGCATTATTTCACTCCTTTCCTCTTATTGCTTGATTGTCCCCCCTGTAGAGCTATGCCCCAGCTTTGTAAAATAAAGTATCCATTACACACTGGAAAAATGGTCCTGATGAATCACAAAACCCCACATAATTTAGTACATCATCTCTCAATACAGCTTTTCAGTCTAATTTAATGCATTATTGAAGATAACGCGTTCATTAAAACAGCTGCCAGCAAACTGTTCATTTGGATTGTTTCATGGAAGCAGTACTCAAAGAGAAATAAAACACCACATGCTAATGATATGCAAAAAGGACAAAAAACAATTAAGTTTTGATACATTGGTATTGAGATGTTAATATGATTTTTTTTAATGAGTACTGCCATGCCAGCTTTTATATGGTAAATATCAAGCATCACAAAACCGGTGTTTCTTTTCAGCAAACTTACAGCATATAATAAAAAATAACAAAAAAAACACATGGCAAAATTACCAGGACTGTTCAGCATGGATGAATTAACGAGCACAGAATTATTATTTGTTGTTTCTTATTGCTACTTCTCTGTCAAGCATTTAAGTAGCAGATAATTTGGATCTAGGGTTTGCTCTTGGTCTCTAGTGGAGTGAACTAAAATCTCTCATCCCCTCAAACACTAGGAAATCCTGGATTCTAATGTGCTGGCTCAGATGAACATCTAACATCTTCCATTGTAACTAAGCCTTAGCAATAACTGTTGGCCTCTGAATAGGACCAAATTCGTGTCCCCAACATTAAAATTTCACCACTGTTATTCTTTACCTGTTGGGCAGGTCTCATTGTTTGCTGGTAAAGCACAGGGTAATAATAGATATAGATTAACTAAAATATGTCATCATCAAGAGACACACACCAGAAAAAAATATCTATAATAACAGGTTTATTAAAGCTACTGCCATTAATTCATAAGAATTTTTCGTAAAATTAACAAACTATCTACTGCTTCCTGGCTCCTTTGCATCTCAGTCTAAGCATCCTTTAAGACAGGCAAGACAGGTTACATTATTATTCAGCTGCAGGCCCAGTGGTTTAAATTACACAGACATCCATACCTCCTGTCTCCACTACTGAGAGTGCAGATGAGGAGAGAACATTTGGCTGGGACAGCCATTCAACAGTCTAATATTAATCTATGGCTTTTGCACTTTTCACCCTTCTAAGATCTTGCTCAGGTCCAGCAGCCTCTGAGAACTCTAACTCTGTCATGGTCATATCCAAGAATGCCTTTTAAGCTGAGATGTAAGGGAGAAAAATCAGTTCTGAATAACCTAGATGATCTAAAACATCTCATGACAGAGACCAGTAGTCAAAACCTTTGTTTGTCCAGTAAATTACTGAACTATTTATTATTTTAGGCAAATAAGGCAGGTAACTATTTAGTGTTGTGGAAACATATAACAAAACACAAACTCTTCTTTCAGTTTTTATACTTTAATAAGCATGTGCTGTCCAAAAGGGAAAAATGTTTTCACTGTAGTCTCAGAAGAAGGAGTTTATCTGGCCTAATGTAGATGTCTAGAAATCTCAACTATTTACTCCAGGTTCCTTTTCAAACCATGGAAAGTAAGACATACATTCACAGCATGGTTAACATCATGGTAAAATAAATGTTTGCAATCTGACCAATTGAATCACTTCCTATAAATGTGTACTTCTCTATACAACTATAAAGACAGAATATGGCAAGTAACTTAGAAGTAGATGTCTACACTGTAGATGTTTAAATTTAGGCCAGATGAATCCATCCAAGGTGTTTAGATAGTTAGGTTAATAAAGTAGGAAAGATAAATACAACAACATAATGTCATGCAAAGTATGTATTTCATTATTTCATGGCAACTATTAAGTGTGCCCTTCTTAAAAAAATGGTGAGACAATATTTCCCAGAATTATTATACAAACATGGACTTTAAAACCCTCTAACAATTTTTCTCTAGAATCCCTCTGCAGTAATAGAGATGCATTTTCCAGAGATGACTTGTTCTATCTTGAAGTTATCATTTAAGTTACTTGGAAAGAATCTTCCACTGGAGATTGATGTCTCTCCTCAAAGGTAGAGTGAACCCACCTTACTCTGTATGAAAATAGTAGTTTAAATCCTCATAGCTGTCTTTTAAATGTCTAATCTTTGATGAGATGATTAATCCTATACATGGTCTATAAAGATAACAGATCTTTATATCTGAGGAGATGTTTTTTCAGTAAAGAGAATACAGCCCCTTCAAAGTATATGTGTAGGTATGTCTTGCTGTTCAGAAAATTTCAGTAAATTATGGTTAGTTTTACATACAGTTTAGCCGTTTCACTGATGAGTATGTGAATGATATCTTATTTTGCTTCCTGGAATGTGTATGAAAAGGCATCTAAATTCTCATGAAATTAATTCCTTTGGGAACCATGCAGTAGGACTGCATTTAAGAGTGTTTGTTCCTAGCAATAAAAATAAATCATTTTCCACAGTGGTTTGAATTAACAGGCCAATACACTTAGCTAAACACTAGTGGAACTTCTTTATCAGGCTTTTTGTATGTCAGAATTAGTAGATCCATTTTTCTGCAAGAGAGAAAAGATTGATCAGAAATGCCAAGCAAAACAGTTTTATCGAAATGTCACACAAGAAAACTCCAGATCAGTTTATTTTTTTAGAAAAAGTACTGAAGTCTGACTGTCCCATCTTGTCATTTGCTGAAATAGGAGATGTCAATTTATAATGTTTAATATACAGACCCTTGGTATCTCTTCCTACAGCTTTACAACTGTCACAACGCCATATTAATTTTATAATCTGATTAATTGAAAAATTCACTCTTCCCATCAAATTTTGCAATGGCATAATAACACAAAGTATTTAATAAAACAAATTGATTAATTTAATTTTAGTGAACATGATCCTTTCTCAGAAGTACATGGGTGAACACAAGCTTATCAGAGCATTTTGTCTATGTTTCCATTTGTCTTTATATGGTACAGAGATACTTATTTATAGTATTATGAATTAATAATTGCCGTGAACAGAGAAGACTTAAAATCTAGCAACTTCTTAAAAATTAGTAAAGCAAAAACATCATTCTTCGCTGTCTTGCACATTTGTTTACTCACCATGCTCCTCATAAAGGTGAAAATGGTACAGTATAATAATTTCATTATGATTTAACAGATTTTGTATCTTCACTTTATTGGTCAAAATGACCACATTAGATGAAAATACCTTTGAACCCTGGTTATTCATTTCAATAGCACAACCTGATTCTCAGACGGCCTTGCAATTCTTGTCACTTTCAGGACAAGAAGCTGTTGCCCCACTGTAGGTGTCTCCATTGACTGCACAGGTAGGACTTTACAGGTTACAATGAGACCTCAAGAAATCTCCCTCACAGGTATGGCTAATTATCATGTCTAGAAAATGAGGTTGGATATGATCCTAAGCAGACCACTCTTACTGAATGAAATACTTTGAAAAGGTCTAAGTAACAGAAACGAGCAAAAGCAGTAGTTCTGTTGTAATATACTGAAGTTATTTGAATGAAGTTCTCTACATCGTTTTTCTTACATTCACTGTAATACATCTTGCATCTTACCTTTAACTTTGGAATAGCAAGGCTCACAATGCACAGTTTGTCTGTAAATCCAAATGCTGTCTCCTGCTTTCAGATCTTCCAGTGGTCTTTTACATACTTCACACTTCAACACACAGGTAAAAGTAACAAGAAAAATTAAAATGAAACTCTTTAATATTCATTCCCAGCATGCCGTCTTTTAGGAAGCAAGCAATCCCAGACTGAACAGGGGTTACGAGTCCTGCAGTATCATAAAATCTGAACTCTGAAAGAGTATTTTTAATGAACAGTAAATTAGACATCTGAATATCTCACCTTTAGACATCTGAAAATCAGATACCTAAGTCTCAACTCATTCCCCACATTCTCGCTATACTCACCAACCCCTTCCTTCCCTCAGAAATTTCCAAAGGGTACTTTCTCTGTCTTAGCTTAGAAATTTATTCTAAAATAAGATGAATCACCCCTTTAAGATCCTTTTCTTTCTTCATTGCACAAAAGAAACATAATCAGATTTAATCATTCAACTCAGAGTAGATCTTAAAGAATCTAAACCTGCTTATTTCAAAATAATCTTATGATACTTAATCTCCCATTATTGCAGAATCTGGATGCCACCTTCACAAATGTCTCAAAAATTTATTTTTTGAGTTAGAGAAGCATCACCTACGTTCCACGTATGAAAATACACAGATAAACACAGAGGTTTAATTCCCAAGATCACAAGGAAAGCCTACAGTGGATCAAGGAGCAAAGTAATTCAATCTATAAACCAGAACCTTTACATCCAGATTTTTTTTTTTTTAATCTAATAAAATAATAGCAAATTCTGGTTTCTCTGGATATTTTATCCACAGATAAATGAAAATCAGCATTACTTTTACAGTGCAATTCAGTAACCGCATTGTCCACTATCCCAGAAAGGCTGTAAGCCTTTGCATAATTTTCACAATGGCTGTCTATTCAGATAAATTTGGACCGAAAATCTTAATTATAAAAATTAAAAATTAACAGTCTTACCCTGAACATCCATTTGCAGCTGAATGAATAAAGAAATTGTATGATGTCAGCACCATGGACTTAAAGGCAGTATAAATGATTAGATCTAGGATCCAGACAATATACAATTGCCTTATGTTACACATGCTCACTAGGGCTAGTATGTAATTGCAACTGAGCACTCAGTATTGATTACCATAACATGTTAGAGTACTAGAGAACTTTTCTTTTTCCAGTTTTCCAGAATTGTTTTTTCTATATCTTTTCTACATAAGTTGTTAGTATTAAGATACTCTTAAAACAGTCTGCTCTCTTTTTTTTTTTTTTTTATGTTTCCTTGTATAAATCAGCAAAGGGATGGGCACATTTTCAAAGCTTTGATCAGCAAGATTAGCTAACATTTTTATATAGAGAAAAATGGTACAATTTGGATTATTTACTCACTAAACATTTGGTATATACCTTTACAAGGAAACAAAGACCTTATACTGCTGTCATCTACATGCAAATCTCTAATGGATGCAGGGTATTTATAAGGAGCTAAATGAATATTAATGATGAGAAAATGCACTACTTAGCTAAATACATAACTACAAGCAACAACCACAGACCTACATTAGTTGTTTAATTTTTTTGCCAGTGCTTTCATAAATGTGTAGTTACACAAAAATTAAGCTGAATTTTGCTGGCCAGACAGGTCCCTACTTGGGAATATGTAGCAAAAGGAATATAATTTTAAAAATAAACTTGAATATTTAACAGATAATTCAGACAACACTAACATGTTAACACTCCTAAATGCATAAAAACCCCATTTCTCTTTATGTGGGTTGATCTATCTTTTCAGAATGGAAGCAAACCAGAACTTGTATTTACTTGCAATAATAGTATTGAGGAGGTATTACATAGTGATTTCCATAGAAGAAATTGCATTTCTAGTGCTCACAGAGCTCAGAAAGTCCATATGAGACAAAAAAGCATATGTAACTTCATACGTGTTAAGTACAACCTTACTGCTGTATTCTGCCTTTGGGTTTTATGCATTAACTAGGTAAAAGAACTGCTGTCAGAAGCAGAAGTAAAAACTATGCAAGACTGGGCAGACAAATGAGCTGTGCTAATGTGGGATTTTGCCGAGTATTGTTTGTTAGAACAACAAACCCTGTGTGGAGATGCAAGCAGCATTAAGACAAATGAGGCAGAAGGAAAATAGACTAGAGGGCTGAGCACTGGTAGGCATACCCTGAAAAAAGTTAGGTGTGAATTTTAGGCTGAGTCTTAGGCTTTGGAATGACAAGCAAGAAAATTTTAATCTGTGCTTTCATAAAACTAAAGTTATTTCACCTCTGTGGCTTAAATACCTCTTACTAATGCCCTTGACTGTGTCTTCTGCACAAGCCATGGTTTTAGATGTCACTTAATCAAGAACATCTACAAAACTTCATTAAAAAAATTGAATAAAATTTTATAATATGAAGAAAGTGTAAGTATGATATAATTCACTATATCAGACTGTAAGCATATATAAATGAAGGCTTGTAAATGTAAGGACATTCAGCATGTGTGTAAGAACATTCAGGACGTGTTCCATTGCATCCTTTATCCTCTTTGTGGTTGCAAGAGAAAAGAAGAGGCAGGGAGAGGGAGAGTAGAAGAAAAGGGAGATGGAAAGAAAGAGGTATTGTATAGGGGCGAGAGAGAGAGACTACATAAATCTTCTCCAATGTGCAAGCCTCTCTCTTCTTCCGGGTGGAGGCGGCCTAAGGCTTAAATACTCTCTTATCATATATGTAATATAATGCAGGTATTACATTCAAATTATATTTCTTAATAGCAGGTGAAATCTTCTTACCTTGAAGCAAGTCGAATGACAGCAAATTTGCAGGGCATCTAAGATCATTTTGGCATCTATGCCCAAAGGCTTCCTGCAGTATGTACATATATCTTTTCCAATTATACTCCTGTGTATATAATAAAACATCAGCTGTCAGAAAAAGAGCTACCATTGAAATCTCAAGCAGAAAATTGATAAGCTTAGTGCACTACATGAGAAAGACATTTGTATACTGTACAATGGGCATAAATGGAGAAATGTAATGTGTATATTCCCTCCATTTTAGTTGACAGGTGTAATATCTCCTGTGATGGGCAAATTGCTGAGCATAATTGTCAAATAGCAAAAATATCTTGATAAAAAAGAATGGTCTTTGGTGAACTGAATGATTTCAAACAGCAATGAGACCGTATTAAGCTGCTGAATGTCTGAGAGAATGTACACTAAATGGGGATGAAGTGGAGGGTAATGATTTTAACGTTTTAATCACAGAAGTAAATGGGTAGTTGAATTTAAACTGCCATCATTTGATCAGTCTGATATAGTATTGTCCTCTAGGTTGTGGAAGTGCCTGAAAACATTTTTAATTTTCTGCACTGCAGACAGAAATCCTACCTTCATGGAAGTTATAGTGAACACATGTATAGAACAGCCTACCTGGTATTCATAACAATAATATTTTTTAAAATTTTCTCAGCTCTTTTTGTGTTCTTATGTGACATCAATCTGTACTGTCTCTAGATACACCTGTTGGTGTTGATTTTTCTCCTTTCCACTCAATGATAAACCATTGTACTAATATTTAATCATTCCCAGAGTTCCTTATACTTATGTTAGAAAGGATACAAATTTTTCTGATTAAGTATTTTCAAGTAATGGGACTATCCAAATTATCTGAACTGAAAATAGTAGGCATATTTAACTTTTTTTTCCCATGAGGTAAGATATTACTGACTGAACAAATATTCTTCTTATATTTGGGAATATCTTAACTGGTGTGAAAACATAGAGTTTTTAGCTGCATTGTCATGTGAACCTATTCTTTCACATCCGTACATAAAGTTGGTCATTACAGACACCATTCTCACAAAGGAAGGAGATTTTGCAGAGTAAGCAGCTGCCCGAAGTAGAAAGCTACAGAATCACAAAGCCAACTCTATCACTTAAGGCATTGGCTATTGTTTCTATAGATATTTTAAAATGTCAGCGTTGACAAGCCTAACATAATATTAGGCTGCTGAGCTGTGGTAATGGTTTGATGGCAAGATCCTACTGAAAGGCAGTTCTGTGTGTAAAGCTGTCTGACAAACCTAATGGTGACTTCCACTGCACTCTTTTGTCTGGACACTTGAACGCTTATGCAAAATGTCTGTGTCCTTTGATACTCTACAATGTTATTAATGTGTACTTACTGGTCAGAAGTAGAGTAAACAGTTTTGATAGTATTTCCAGTTATATTTTCTTCATAGGCACGATATGATGATTTGCTGTAAAGCAATGAGTGCATAGCAATCATTAAATGGTACTTTTTAAAGGTTTCACTACACTGATGATAAGATGTAAATTTAACTAATGAGACATGCTCGTTAAAAAATCATCATAATTGGTGGTGTTATTTTTCTGTATTTTCACAACCGTCAAGGAAAATATATGAAATAAAAAAGCATAAATTAGAAATACAGCATTCTTAGACTAATTCTTCAACATTTCAAAATTAATTCCACAAGGCCATAAAGCAAAATCTGCATGACGGTATTGTGTTTGCCTGTGCTGATATCCCAGCCTAAATGATACATATCAGGAAGTGGTGACACGCTGCTTTTAGTTATTTTTTTCCCCTTCTTTCACTAGTCCTCAAAGACCTGTCAAAAAGCCAAACAAAATTGCAACATGTCCCTTCGAAGTAGAGCAAGGGTCTTTTATAATACACGCTGTTCAGTGTGAGATTTGTGTTCTCTAAAGTAACTATATTGTTCCTCGTATCAGAGTAGGAAGGAATATACTGAATTTAACTAGCACTTCCTTTTTTAACAGTCTCAAGTTCTAGTTGCATAACTGTCAGTTTTGTTTGCATGGAAGGAATGAGCATGTATGTGACAGCTGAAGAAGTCACATTGCCTTACATGTTTGGAATATCTCTGAACTGATTTAATTATCCTATTCCTCCAGAAATTCATAAGGTATATGGTAATTATTACATGTTTCATATCACTCTTGAACAATGTTTAGCAATGTCAAGAACAACTTCTGATAACCATATGTATTTGAAGAACATGTCTTTTTTTCAGGGAAAGTATAACAAACTGATAACATGTAAGGTGTTACATGGCCCAGATACACTTTTCTACATACCTGTCTTTCATAATGTGTATATATGACTAATTTCTATGTAACACCAGAAATTTATTAAAATTGCACACTCAGTGAGAACCTTAAATGATAAATGTTCTATTTATATTTCATAGAACATAACAATATGCTTTTTATTCAATGGCAATGCAGTAAACTGGGTTTGCTCACCACAGAGAAAGCATCTCCTCAAATGAGCATCCAGCACTCCATTTACAAGATGAAAGTCAGCTTACTAAGCAGGAAAGCAAACTGAAGCTGAGTGATTGCCTTTTGAAAGAGATTTTCTGGCTATTTTTGCCCCAAGCAAGCTAGACACATGCACACCACATCACAGGGTGGAGTATATTGCTGGTGTAAGCACCTAAAGTTTCTTGCCTATAGTGAAAAGTGGCATAAGAATATCACCTCTCTATTCCTATAAAGTAAGGGTCTGTCTGTGCTTTTTTTTTTTTTCGTTAAGCTCATTTTTCCCAAATATTCCATATAAGTCATTGTATTTAGCTACAGAATCTAGTGCTGAGTCGGGTTGACATTTCAAATCATCTAGTTAAATGCAGGTTGAGATCAGGGCAAAGTGAATACTGTGCATTGCACACTCAACATAATATGGATATTTAGATGCACCATGCCTGAAAATAACACTGTTTAT
The DNA here is from genome assembly GCF_965140245.1 of Athene noctua. Classification (NCBI taxonomy): domain Eukaryota; kingdom Metazoa; phylum Chordata; class Aves; order Strigiformes; family Strigidae; genus Athene; species Athene noctua. Next base: position 218,460,239 of record NC_134037.1, read on the forward strand.
CTTTTAGAAAGTTGTCTAGAGAAAATATTTTCCTAGTGTCCTAGTGTAGAGAACAGTGTCTCTTGGATATTAAGAACTGTCTACAGTATTATGGTTGAAATACACAAAAATACATATATAAACTCATCTTAAAAAAAAAAATAAAAAAAAATTGTACTGTATAGAACAAAAATCTATGAAACTACAGCAAAAATATTTCCAAAGCATCAGTTTCTAGTCTTTCCAGCTGCAATGTGAGGAAACTCAGAAACTTTTCAAATAAATGCATAGTCTGACAGCTTGAGAAGACACTAAATTGAAATTGAGCTAGAATGTAGCCTGATAGCTGCATATCTCATCAAGTCCCTTTTTTCATTTCATATCACCCTCCCCTTTATCTGCTATGGTGTGACTTGTTTATACAGCAAACTACTTAACAATATATACTCTGTAGATCCTGTTGGATAAACCCTGAAAGGATAACCTGCAAAGATCATTCATTCAGTAAACTTTCTTGAGTTAAATTGGGATTAAAGCTTCAGGTAGGGCTTACATTTTGTCAAGTGTAAAGTAACACTGTGTATTGAAGTGCATCCTTTGCCCTGCCATTCCTGTATTATTGTTCTATATTTTATTTTTTAAAGATAATCAGAATATTACACCTCAGAAGCCGTATGTCTGCAAAATGCTAATTAATTTTTGTGCTGAACATGAATTTTGAATCTTAAAATTGTATGCTGTTTGGATTTGCTTTTATTCTCGTCCAATTTATGGCCTTGGCTTTCAAGACCATGCAGGAGTTTCAGAATACACAAATTTCAACTGTACTCCAACCTCCTACAGCAAATGTAAGAAAATGAGAGATCAAAGACCCTGTGCCCAGTCATACCCACACCAAGGCTCAGGTGTGCATAAATTTAAGGATTGGGACATTGGCCATAATTCCCATAAAATACGAGAGTGTGACTGCTATTTTCCCTATTGGTAAGGTTCAAGAAAAGATTTCTCCTATCCCTTCCAAGTAATCAGCCTTGACTCGGGCAGTTCACGACCCCTATACAGCAGTACCTCACACATAGGACTATATCTTTAAACAATCCTGTCTACATTAATACTTATGCCACATAGATGGCGAGTTGGTACTGAATAGAGGTTTTCCTAATCCCAAAATATCTTTTATTCGAGAATTATATATTTTTTGTTGTCATATTTCTTGAAAATATATTTTAACTATGAAGAAAAATATATTGTTTCCCTTTTTTTCAATGATTTTCTGTTACCAACAAACCTGGTGTTTATTCTATTAAATACCCCTACATCATATTTTTCACTCAAATTTGCAGTACATGTGCTTGTAGAGACAGAATCCAGCTAGAGAAAGAATATTGCAAGAGAAATGTTTCTTAAAATAGTTTCTACCTGGTCAAAAAATCAGAAACCCATGTTACAGTTTCAATGACTAGGGTAAGACATGGGTTCATGATACGTGATACATGGGTTCAGATAAATCCCATATAGTTTTAGGAATTTAACAAAGCACCTGAGTGAAGAGTGTAATGTTTTCCTTACAGCCTTGGAAAGAAATAAGCTCCCTGAGAGCATGGTGTATCTAACATGCAGGAAATGCCTTTCCTCTATTGGTTATGTAAGAATTGTGTCTTAACTACTCTCCTAAATTTCATGCCTCAGATACATCTCTAGAGCTACAGGGCATGTCTTGTGTTCCCTGCTCTGTGCACTAGAGCTATGCTTTGTGGGCTTCTGTGCATGGGATTTGGAACAGGCTGGCATGATTCCAGAGACCAGTGGGAGGTTTCTAAACGTCCCTGAAATTTCTTGCATAAAGATGGTTTCTCTTAATTTTTTGCAAGAAAGGGCACTTTACGGTTCTCAATTAATTGTCCACAGTACCTGGTTTTTCTTTCGCTGTCACTGGAGTAGTTTGTTTCTGGGAGATTATTTGGAGCCCTTGGATGATTTTCATATGCTTGCTCAGTTATCCTAAAAAAAAAAAAGAGAAAACGCACAACAAGAAAACAAACACTTTTCAGAAATAATTTTCATCTATGCAGCTTTCAGTTACACTTACAGCCATAAATGTAGAAGCTTGGGCTGCAAACTGTAGGTAAAAGAAATGTATCATTTTCTTACTGTTGTTAAATTGTTGCTTGTGAAAAATAATGGAATTACTGACCTATAATTTTAAATTTTCCAGTTTCTGCTGGTAGATATATTCATATCAGAAACTTCATCTAACTGTAACTGAACTCTAATTTCCTCAAAATGCCCACTGAGGTTTTCAACTGTGCAGTAATGTCACAGAATCACAGAATCTTCTAGGTTGGAAAAGACCTTGAAGATCATCCAGTCCAACACATAACCTCACACTGACAGTGCCCAACTACACCATATCCCTCAGCGCTATGTCGACCCGACTCTTAAACACCTCCAGGGATGGGGACTCCACCACCTCCCTGGGCAGCCCATTCCAACGCCTAACAACCCATCCTGTAAAGAAATGCTTCCTAATATCTGTCTCAGTGGTTGATAACATTCTGCATTTTCTTGGCAGTATTCTATAATGTTTTGTTCTTGGCTTTTATGGTATTTTAGTTCCAATTTTTTTTTTAGATATATTACAGTTATGTTTCTTTTAGAAATGACCAGCTAAACAGATACATAGACTTATCAAAAAGAAGGATTGTGATTCAAGCAAAAGAAACCTTGTTTCCCGTGGTTTTCCCGGCCACAAACATGACATGCAACCAAACATAAAAACAAACCTTGTCAGACAAATTATAGGATTTCAGGAATAAGTGCTAATAATGGTTTTGATGATTTTACAAAGCAGCTCATACAAAGGCTGCTCTTGTTTGGTTCTGCCAAAGGTTATATCTGAAACAACTTGATGATTATAAGCCTTAATTCTGTATGTTTGGGCTGCAGCTTGATTTATTTCATTGAGCTTGCCAGTGTCTGAAGCTTTGCTAAATGAACCTTGCTCAGTGCTGGTCACTGTTTTATATGCATAGCATGCTGCATGAAGCAGCACCCTCTATTGTGCTTGACTCCTAATCTGGCAGGCCCCCTTTCAGAACTAAAAGAGAAGCTCATTCACCATAGATATTCAGTATTTTCTTTTCTGGTCAGACTGTCAAATGGGACTGCTAGGATAAAAATATTTTATAATAAAGGATAGCAAAACTGCTTATGTATACAGATAGCTATGTTCTTTGTCTTCATTTAGATATAAAACTAAATGGAAGACTCAGAAAGATACCATCAGAATATTACCTAAAAATGTAATACTAACTTCACTTTAATTGACAAAAATGGATCTTAGTTTTTGCAAATAAAGAAACATAATAGCAGTGAAACTTTTAAAGTATGAATGCATTTACTTTATTTTCTTTGAGAAAGCTTTGAACACCTGAGTTCACAAAACACCTAGATAAGCACAAAACTACTTAGGAGCATCTTGTCACCAGGCTTTTTTATTCACTACAAGAAATTATAGGTTTGAGTCATTGCTTATTATCAAAATGCATGCATCTATATTGTTATATTTGCTTAATCAGACATATTTTAGAAATAATACAGATATCTTACTCAAGTTATAAAAATTCTGCTTGCTTGTATTAGGAATTCACATTTTCTCGTATCACACTAAACAGTTACAACTCTTTATATTGGCTCTTTAAATTTTATAGAGAACTATGAATCGAATCTCACCACTTTTTACTTTGGTCATCATCAGACTTTACTTCAGTGTGACCACCAAGGTCCTCGTCTCTGTGAAAGTGAGAAAGACCTCAGAATTAATAATTTTAATTTTTTTTTATTCAGCCAAAACATAATAAATGTGTTGAATTATTTATGTTTAAGAAGACAACATTATATGCATTTCACAAAGAAGATTCCTAACTACACTGAGGATGTATCACAACTGATTCATATCATAAGTATTTAGTTATGAAGTAAGAGTTATCAGTTCAAACTTCAATATTTTTCAGTTTCTCTCCAGTGTGACACTACAAAAGAATGATAAATGACTAAAAAATGCTACTTTTATTGTAATATAATAAGATAATTCAGGATGGAATTCAGGGACCTTGGGAGGTCTCTAGTCCAACTTCCTGCTCAAAGCAGAGGCAGATACGAGGTCAGACCAGGTTGCTCAGGGCTTTTTCTAGTTGGGTCTTGAAAACCTCCAAGGACAGAGAAGGCACAACCTCTCCATGCAACCTGCTCCACGCAGGACAGCCCTCCTTATATCGTCTGAATCTCATTTCAATTCATGGTCACTGTGTTGCATTGTGTTGCTATGCTACAGGCAAACGGCCTGCCTACATCACCTAAACTGACCATGGCTCCATCGTTTTAATGTGATAATATAATATCATTCAGTACAGGCATCAGCACCATGAGCTATGGAAATTGCTATCAAAGTGTGTTAATTGCTTTGTCATTATATCCAGCCAAGATTCCTCTTATAACTGCTGTTGTATAGGGTTGTATACAATCTCTAGTATCATATGACCACATTTATACTAGTAACTTGTAAATCACTGGCTGTGAAAAAGCTGATTTGATATAATATATTTTCCCATATTCATATTTTAATATATTAGCAGATGTAGTCTATATAATATATTCATTTAAATGTACATTAATATTTTATATTAAATGGTCTGTAATTAAAAATAATAATGTTATCCACTGAATAATTGTTTAAGATTAAGAAAAAGCCACACTGTTTCTCATTTGAAAATGAATAACGATACTAAGACAAAAAAAGGATTTTTAAAAAATTTATTTATGATACTCCTCTTTTGTATTTAAAGGACAAATTTTGGTTTGACAGACAATTTCACTCTAATTTAAAGAACTTGAATGGCCATGCACTGGCTGTTTAGAGTTCCAGTAAGATAAAGTCAAGTACTACCTTCTTCCGCCCTGAATTATTTATGCTTACTAGCCTGCATTTGATGAGAAATTAAAAAAAGTTAAAATTCTAGAGTTTCAATCAAATAAAAATAGTAATTTTGACTCCTATAATGATTTTTACATAATAGAACCTATTAATAGTAGTATCCAACCAACCACAAATATTTTATAAGTATGTAAGGGAAAGGTTATGACAGCCTTGCCTCTTATTTTTCTGACCAGCAGTATTTATTCCAGTAAAATCCTCAAGGTCTTTTCCTCTGAAACAACAGACAAATAAAACTGTTAAAATATTCCTCCTATCTGGAGAGAGGGAAAATATAGGTAAAAGAAATAAATATATTTATGCACACATTTAAAAAGAAAAAATAAATAGTTGTTTATGTTAAAAATTTGCAAATACTTATATCATTGACCATAATAAGAAAATATGTTTAAAATTTTCCACTCACAAGGTAAAGTTCTGTACAATTAAATATAAAATATTATTATAAAATATTATCTAGTACAGCCAAGAAAATAAAAAGGCCTTGATTAATCACATCAATGCCATAGTTTAAGATTGTTCTTTGCCAGTGAAGATAATGAAGGAGAATCATGAACTTTCAAAGAACTTGGTATTAATTTACAGGCTCCAAAGCAGCTTAATCCTTGTTTGCATCATTAATTTGAAAACTAAAAAAACCAAAAAACAACGGAAAAAAAAGTTTTATTTAAAACAAGAAACTTGTGCTTCTTAAGATGACACCTAAAAATATGTCAAAATGTCCATATGTCAAAATGGCCACGTATTTTTGCTTCTGGAATTACAAGAAATTACCTCCCTGTGTCACCAGAGTTAACAAAGCACTGATTATGCCTGTACTTATACTGAAAATGCAAGCATTCAAAGACTCACAAAGTTTACGTATGAGGAAATATTTTTTTAATTTCATAAATACATTTAAACTAGTGGCTATTTTTTCCTTTTTTTTTTTTTTTTAATTATTTTAAAATGCTTCAGTGAATCAGAGAATGGAATGACCTCTGAAAAGCACTCTAACTAATGTAAAAAAATCCTGATTCTCTTTAGGTAAAGTAGGGAGCAAAAGCAAAAGGCTGTTAGCTCTGTGAAACTGTTAACTTGGTCACTTCTGTCTGTAATAGACATTAATCTTGAAACTTTGGATGTCTCTTAAAATTCAATAGTGTCCCAAAGTCTTGGACTCTGACATAATAAATTCTCTGTGAATGAAAACATCATACTCAGCTTATGGGTTAGTGCTAAGTGTACGTATACAAATATGTATGTATGCATATATGTGAGGTTGTCTACTGTAAAATAGATGATCACATGTAGGCAATATTTATGTCCTGTACTGTTCTTGAAGTTTTCTGTAGAATTTCAGTGTTAGGTGTGACAAATATTACACAGCTCTTACTATCACAGTACCCTGGCACTTCCTCCCTTTTTGTATGCTGAAGGTCTATGTACAGACCGCAAGATACTTGGCCTGAAACACACTGAACTGATGCGCTGTTCAAAAATGTCAGCTCAAGCTGTTCTTCATGGATCAGTGCCCTTGCTGACTGAAATGCTTTGCTACACCCTTTTGGGACAAGACCTGTCATCTATGAGTCCAACAATATTTTGTATAATTCCATTTCTCTAACTATATTAAAACTTTTCTTTAATAGTTTTATTGGGCAAGCATATAAGGCATGTATGGAAGCATGCCACAGATACTATTTTTTCAGCTGATAGTGCACATACCAGTTAATTAATATGTATTTTTCTATCCAGCATTCTGTAAAAGGACTGCTACTTATTAATCTATAAACATTTTACAGATTTGCATCATTACCTTTCCTGACGTTCTCATAGTTACAAACTACTCACTGCCTTAAAACATAGTGCATGAGAAGCTTTGAAGACTTACTTCTTGTCACTTGTGAAAGAACTTGGATTCACTTTGATGAGGTTATCAAGATCTTGGTTCCTTTAGAGACACAACAAAAACTAGATCAAATCACAATTAGTATAGCCAGCTGTCAATTAGCCAAATTAAATACTCACTTTAAAAGAAATTATAATTGACACATTCTTTATGAAAGACAAAATTAAACTGATGAAAAGTTCAAAGCATACATAATTTTAGTAATTCAAAGATATTCACAGACACAGCCATATGCCCCTCATATGCACATAAGCCCATGCTGTTCCTGGAATAAGAGGACCAAATTATGTTTTGGAAACATTTTATACCTAATATTTACATCAAAAAAGATAATTCCTCCTGAACATGCATCATGGACAACCACAAATAGTGCCTGACCTCTAACACGTTATGATATAGCAAAAATCTTTACTAGATAATACAACCAGGCAAATATTCCAGATATGTGCATGGACAATTTCTTACCTAAAATGTAATTATGGACTAAGTCTTTCTGGCTAAATCAGTCAAAAAAATCCATTAGTCTATTTGGTAGGCTATCTAGACCAGATTCTTCCCAAATAAACTCTTCCTGCTCACAAGATATCTCACATTTAAACTGAGGGATGCTGAGAACTGGTTGCATCTACTGATTCCTGAACTTCCATAAAAGAGATAGGATGTAATTTACTATTATTATCTGATATAAGGAAAAAAAAAATCCCTTAAATTAGATCTTGTTGGTATATTTATTTTTCAATATACTAAGATTAAACATTAATATATTAATGTATACTAATTAATAATTTATACTAAATAAACATAATATATATTAATGTAACATAACTGTTAAAAATAAAAGTGTAAATCAATGTCTTTTATACTCTTTCAATGGAACATTTAGTACTATCAAGTCAAAACATGGAGCATTGTTTTGGCCGCCTTTATATCCCTTCAAAGGATTGCACTGGTGTGAATGTTTCTATAAAACACTTAATTTCCATGGAAATGCGTTTTCCAGATGCAAACTCCTCTACTGAAAAACTTTCAGCAATTTTACCTAAAAAGTAACCACTTATTAACCCCGACTCACTAAAAAAAATTGAAAAATTGACGCCTCAAAAGAAAGTAATGGGAAAAGAGTGATGCCCATGATGCCATGACAGTGCCCCAGCTGTAGAACCTGTTCTATAACCTGGTAGTCAACAATGTTCGATACATCTCATTACTGACATTTCGTTCTGAACAGTTTTGTCATGAAACGATATCTCAGTGAAAGATAAAGACAGTCTTTCCAGATTTCTTCTTGGTCACATTTGTCAGCTTTGGGGCTCCCTTTGATGAGATAATATATTAAAATCTCCATTTGTTTAGGAACGAAACAAAACCAGTTGGATGCAAGGAGTATCTACTACCATTTAGCTAGAATTCCATACCAATCATTAATAAATCTACACATTAAGTACTTTGGCAAATTCTCTTTATATTACAGATTTCAGGCTTTTCACACTTTTCCTTCAGAAGCTGGAGTCTTGTGGTTACCCAAAAACATCTTTTCCTTTATGAATGGGATGGCAGGTTGCTCAGTACTTGAAGGTAGCAACACTAAAATGATAAGTCTAGTAAGACCTCAGGTAGTTACTTTGTTAACTTACATTTTTTTCAATTTCATTAAGAAAAAATCTCCAGCTGTGCATGTGTGTGGCTTGAGTAAAATATACATTATTATTCTTGTCCTCTGCATCCTCCATTCCTTTATGTTCTTAGAGGTATTTAAAATACGCATCTCAAATCTTCTATAAAGCCTACTGAAGCCCTGCAATTCCAGCTACCTCAATTATGATTGTTATGTGCTATGCAACCCTCACATATATATTGGCCTCAGTGTTGATTATTCATCCAAAACATAGAAAGCAGAGGATCTAGGACTCCTGTTCATTCTGGCTGCAATCACGGGGTTATATACAGTTTACTCATCAGGGTTATCAGTAGCCTCTCTTACTTCTGCTGACTTTCACAGCATGGAGCAAAAGAAAGGCTGAAACAGTATGTGCTGGTTTTGGCTGGGATAGAGATAACTTTCTTCATAGTAGCTAGTATGGTGCTACATTTTGGATTTGCGCTGAGTTTAACTCAACCCATGAGTTTTCTCACTTTTACTCTTCCAATTCTCTCCCCCATCCCACCAGAAGGGAGTGTGAGAGTGACTGTGTGGGGCTGAGCTACTCTCTGAGGTTAAACCACAATACAGCAGCAAAGCTGTGTCCTGCAAGCCAGTATGCTCCTATGTCTGATTTTCAAGGAGTATAAGCATTTGGCAAACCAAATTACAATATGCTTTTTATGAGACTTAGCTCAGTATAACAGATGTTTGAAATTTTTACTCCCGGTATAGATATAGAATACTGTATTCACATTTTTACAATTTTCAGCTTCATATTTTTTAATAATTCCTAGTGGGGTTCTTCTTTCAGAAACAGATACATTAAAGACATCTTCCTATAAAAATAACCAACTATAATGCTTATAAAATATGCTTACACCGCAAGGACCAAATACTAGAAATTTTTGGTTTAATCTTTGTAAGATATGTTAAAATATTTTAGTGTTTTTGTAAAAAATGTTACATAATTGATTTAATAATGATAAGAAATTGATTGTAGGACACTGGGAAGTTATGTCATTTATATACTTGTAGGTAACATTTTTCTACCAACAGGGAAGGAAGAAATTCCCTCAAGATCAGCAGGAAAGATTCTGACATTAAAACATGATCTTTTAAAATTTTCACATGTATATTAACACTCTTCCTAGGTAACTTCAGATTTACTTTACCTTAGCTTGCTCTGTTCACTTTGCACCAAGTTTTCAAACAAACAAAAAAAAGTTATCTAAAATGGTTCAACCTTGACCTACTGCCTATTTGGAAATAATGGGAAAAAAAACCACAAAAAAAAACAAAAAACAAAAACAGCCCATGAGATTTACAGACTTCCGATAACTTGAGAATTATTCCTTCAGAAATGTGGCCCAGATTAATCCTTGGTGCAACTCAAAGAAATTAGTTCCCTTATGTAGATTTTAAAACATCATGACTTTGCAGCCAACAGCATTTTTTTACTTCGTCATACATTATTTTCAGTGCTTTGAGTATCCCAATGCACCGACTGACTTGAGAGGAAGATGCTACTTGCCATCCAAAGGGATACTAATAAAAGTAATAAAAGTCTAGGCTGCATGTGCACTCCTTGTCAGCTAGTAACCTGATTTATAGAATGCCAACACTGAAGAGTGCTAACAAGTGAACAGAAACAGTTGCAGCTGCAGATTATAGCACAAAAGTATGCTGACTGTCCTTTTCAGCTACACTTTATGGTTCCTATGGAACAAAACTTCTGTGAAGCATAACCTGTAGAAGATGTATAATTTATTGCACTGGTAACACTTCTCAAGCTTTCACCCTCATGAAACATCTGCTTGACATGACTGCAGCAAGTAATCAGGGCTGACGTCTTGAAAGTTCTTTGCCTTGAGGTGTCTGGCTAGTGCAAAGGAGAGGTCACGGGATAAGCAACTTCAGACTACTGGTTCAAACATAGTTCAGGTTATTAACAATTAAAGTTAAAGTTTGAGAGCTGTTACTTATAAAAGGATAAAATGTAAAGTAGGGCAAGCTATATGACATAGTGAATATGTCAGAATTTATCTGATTAGGTTCAGGGCATACTTCCACTGATATTTTTAATCTGTCATTGTTAACAAAGCTACATTTTTACTTTAGCAATAGCACACAGTGGGCACCGGTGTTGATATCACCATATAACCCAGTCTCACATTAAAAATTAGACTGAATGTACAGAGCCTAAACAGAATTTCAGTTTAGGTTTCATTTGAAAGTTGTTAGCATGCTAATAATCAACAATAAGATTTATACCTTTTCTAATACTTCTACAAGAGATGTCAAGTATTAAAGTGGGGAAGAGACTAACCTATATATTCATACATTAAAGAAGCTCCTTGAATATTGAAATATCAGGTGCAGTGAAGCCTTTCCAGTTGCAGGTATAACTGTCATTTGCAAAAATACACTATTTCAGTGTCCAAGGCTGGCTGAACTGAATTCATACTTCTTAAATTTGTTAAAAAATTTTTAAAACATAGATGATGATGGAAAACAGTAGCATAAAACTTCTACACAAAGCAGTTTAGACAAATCTGGGGAAATATCTTTCAAATATGGTAAGTGGCTTGCAATAGATGCTGACATTTTTTATATATCATTCCAAAGGAAGCCACCTCCAAGCATAGTATATTCAGAGACAGCCATTACATCACTGTGAACATTCTGCCTAGGGTGAGTATTTTTCAAAATGGATGAGAATGAGGTAGGTTAGATTAGACAGCCTGCCAGGAGGAGAATATATAGTTTGCTCATGAATTCAAGAAGATGAGATATTTTAATACAGCCACAGGACATGACTGGAATTTTTTTAGGAGCAGCTGACTCAGGATAATAAATATATATTTTTGTATTCTGTATAAAAACACTTGGAACAACAGTACAGAGGATTTTGTATCACATTTCATACAAAAGGATCAAGTACTGAAAAAAATTAATGAATTTATTATAAAATAAAAACATTAACACCTAGATTAAGACTTAGGTGTGCTTGTTATCATCACAAAAGTATGGATGACTATTCTACTGATTCATTTACCTTTCTCTTTGTGAGTGACCACCTCCAGAAAAAAAAGTTTATTTTGCCTTTAATTGCAGAAAAATGCTTATAGCACTATGAATCTACAAGAAAGACCCACTCTGAGGGGCAGAAAAACCTATGTGCAACTGAGCTACTGTGGGCCTCATACTATAAACTTGTTAACCATGAATCTTGCGGCTGCTGTGTGCTATTTTGCTTCTAGCTGCCTGCGAAAATAGGATTAGAAATTTGACAGCTAATGAATATAGTTCAGCAAATAGAAGGCTAGCAAAGAAGATAAGTAAAGTAGGTTTAAAAAAAAGCTGTCAAGGCAGGCTGCAAGCAAAATTTGTGGTTTAGTTTAACCAGACACTCTTATACTGCCATATCTTAGACCTCTATGGCTCTCAGACACAAACAGAGATATGAGTTGTCTACATTTTGCTTTGACTTTCAGTCTGCATTTGATTTCTAACTCAGTTCACTTGAGATAAAGATCTAATACTTTTCAGCCCTTCTGCTCTGTGAGATATGTTTGTGAATCTCACTTTCTTGGTGGATAATAGTTCTGTAATTCTGGTTTAACTGGTGACAAGTCAGATCACCATCAAAATGGAAAACACAAATGAATCGCATCCAAGCATTCAAGCACAGCTAATCGTTTTTGTTTGGTTGGTTGTTTTTTAATACTTGAAAACATTCAGATAAAGTTTCAAATGGCATAGAAACAGGAAATGTGAACTAAAAGAGCTTGAGTGGTGTCATTGGTTGTTTGATAAAAGCAACTAAAACCTTTCTAATGTTTGTATCTGAAAATTCTGAAGGCAATGAAGAAAACAGTCAAGAAAAATAGGTTTTAAAAAGTCTGATCAAATTTTTCTGACTGTTGTTATGCTGAGGCCAAACTGAAGTTGATCCTGGACAGGTATAGGAAAGACAGTGCAAAACTAAATTTTAAACAAACCTCAGCCATGCTCTTGAACCTCAAGTGTCTGGCAGGAGAGTATGTGCCCGTAACTCCCTAGTCATTCATTGAGTGTTTACTTAACCTGTAAAAGTCTTGTCGAGCCCATTTCTAGTTCGAGATATTCCCTAATTCTTGAAGGCATTCTTGCCTTCTTACCTAGAATTTCATCAGCCCTCTTTGCTGATATACATATACACATGTATATCAGCAAAGCACCGATATTGTAGATGTTGGTCTATGGACCAGAATACTGAAGGACCAAACAAATTTCAGAAGACTTGCTGTAATGTCTTTAATCAGTGGAGCACTTCCTGTCAAATTCCCGAATACTCAGTGAGGTTTCAGATCTACTCACTCTGTCATCATCCAGAATCAATCAATCAGCAATCAGCTGTCAGCAATCCAGAGGCACATCTATTAAAGGAGTCATGCACAGTACAATAGGTCTCCATCTGTTTTCTCATTAAAAGCCCCAAGCAGGTTTATAAAAACTACGGAGGTGACTCCCTATTTCTAACAGATGATATTATAAGATATATATATAATATTCCTAAACATGATACCGAACAAGTTGAGTCTATTGTCCTTTCTTCAGTGATCTCTTCCAGTCGACCTCCTACAAAGCATTCTGATCAACAGCTGCTTCTTCTGACATGATGTAATCTGCAAAGACCACACTAACCAAGTCTGGCTAAAACCTTAAGGCATTTCTGATCTAGTCATGCCAGCACAGAAGAAGACAAAAACATCCGATTGCCAATTGGACCTTCCAAATCTGGACTAAAAGAGTGGATCTAGAGTATATTAAGTATGTCAGCCATCTCACTGGATAAAGCTTAACATCACGGACCTGACTGAATTTTGATCTGCCATCCATGGCTACTTTACAGTCCCTATATCAGACTTTGTCATATATAACTGAGAATGAATAGAGAAGTTCTTTGAGAAGAGAATGGCATTTATTCTGAAGCAGGGTGTATTTCCTTCCACACCGCTATGTTCACTAATCAGTGCCAGAAACCCTCATTCAGACCTTTCATCAATAACAGCCGAGGATGAGGGAACAGAAGAGGTCTGCAGTCAACTGTGAAAGCCAATTTATACTGTGCCAAAACCAGTGTAATGCTTAGCCCAGAGGGTTTTGGAGTTAAATACAGAGGAAGAAGCTGTTGATCGGAAGGTTTTATAGGAGGTGGACTAGGAAGGATCACTGAAAAAGAACAAAAACTGATTCAGTTTTGCTTGGAGGATATGTATGACCCTGTAAACACTGTATTAACTTTTCAGTTAGGAATAATGGGCTTGGGTCTCTTCACATAAGGTCTGCAACAGCAAATCATTTATATTAACATGCAGAAAAGCTGTAAACCAGAATTCCACTGAATGCCGAATATGTCAGAATTGGGAGGCAGAAGGTCCCTGGTCATTAGGAAGTACCTTCTGCTGAAATGCAAAAATGTACCATCAGAAATGACGGTATTAATTTGTACTATCAAAAGCAATTTAGAAAGTGTAAAGCCACTTCAATTTACCATAAAGAAAAAATCATCATTGTAGCCAAAGCAGGATCTGGCTGCTGTCACAGCTACTGAATTATGAGTATGCCTACATGAGTTCTGTTTTAGTATCATTGCTTACAACATTTGAGTGACACAAGTGTCCTTCAGAACATTTTAGAGGTCTCCTGAAGGTGTCACTAAAAAGTGAAGGCAAATAAAAAAGACATCATAATGGAAAAGTCACACAGAAATACCTTATGTGGGAGTCATGCCTTCTAATTTTGGTCATCTAAGCTTAGCCCAACCTTAGATAATTCTCTAAGATGATTCTAGTGGTTGCTTGGAATTGCCTGTCTCTCTCCATAGACCAGAATTCTTTTTCATGTCATGGGAACACATAATTGGCCAATGCCTCAAAATGCACCTACATGTTCTCTCAGTTTTGTGCTCTTTGCAGCTCTAGAGTAATAAAAGTTTTATCAATAAGTGTTCATTTAGGAGATCTGACGTGATGATTTTCATTCCATTGGTTTGAAAAATTCCAAGTTGATACCAATTTACTCATATTTATAAAATAATTTGAAAAAATATCTGTATTTCATTTTTCCCACACTTAAAAGTTTCCAAATGTTGATAGACATGGAAAAATGTGTCATTGTTACAAGAGATAGTTAAAGGACAGGTAATTAATGTGTTGTTCTTTCAAAATCTTTTATAATGAAAACTGGCAACACATCTCAGGTCAAATAAGAATATAATTTAAAGGATGCATAATACAAACATATTTACAGCATTGTCTAAATTTGCTACTGACAGGAGTAATTATAGTGAATTACCCTCTACAATATAGGAAAATCCTGTACAGAACTATTATACAGTGTACTGTACTTTATAGAAGACAAAAACCTAAAGAGCCAGGAATATAGTAGCTGCTTAATTATGTCAGAAAAAATATTCTAGTTCCTTGTTTCTGTTCTCTAGAAATTTAGATGACTCTCTCACCCACATACATACAAATACACAGCTGAAACATTTTCTTCAACCTAACACTGCTGTTGATGACATACCAATAAGACATGCTGATGTAAAAATTTCTACAATATGGCCTGTGCCCCTACAGACTCATAGTCATTCACTGGTAGCAGATAATCTCACTAGGGATGCTTTAAGAGCTGAGTGAGATCTCTAAGTTCTTGTATAGCTCCTGTTACTCTTATCTCAAAAGCTTCTCCTCAAGTACATCCAAAACAAATTCTGATGTATCTATGCAAAATAAGAGATAAATTCATTACTTCTATAATTTATGAACTCTTGAAAATATGGGGTTTTGCTTATTCTGCATCTTTTGGTGGTAATATCTTGGTTACTGCCATGGTAAATGTGGCTCACTGTGCCAAATACTGTTGTTTTCTGTATAGATTATACGCAAGAAGGCAGTGTAGTTGAATACAAGTGAATCCCATATAAAAGCATTTTATACAAATACATGTTTCTGCATCATAACTATAATCATTAATGAAAGATTGACTAAAGCTGTGTTAAACACCCTCTGGATGTTTGAAGTGATTTAACAAGACTGCCCACAGAACATGGTTCTTCAAAAAACGCAGTTTTTTAAACACCTGCATTTAATGTTCGCTACAATTCTGTAACAGAGAGAATCTTGGATCTCCACTGAAATGGAAAGAGAGCACAAAAAGTACTTGACCAGCAATGAATAAAAAACTCATTGAGTAAATCAGAAAAAATGTCTCTGTATGTATCTAAAGTGCAGTGCTCATATGTTGCTGCATTGGTAAGATACCAAGAGACAGGATTTGAGGGCGACCTATTATACTCCGAAAAATACACAATTATTCGACAGTCATTATCTTTACTTTTGCTGGATCCTAGCCTACTTATGTTGTCTAAGGTACCTATAGATGCCCTAACTAATCATGAGACACCTATTCCATTTTGTTAATCATATCCAAAAGCTGGAGAGCCATATATCCATGCCTCCAGTTATATTATTGTATACTCTGTGTTTTAAGATGGGTGCCACGTCTAATTTTTGTACTTGAAAATAATGCAAAAATTACTTTAACAGAATCAGTGTTAGGCCTTGCATGGAACCGTATACAGTGAAACTTACACTTTTAGCCAGAAGAGATAGTATCTGACATCTTTTTCAGGTAAATACCTTCCAAAAGATTTTCCTTGTATTGCTGACCAGTGTGAGAGAAAACAAATTGCCATTTTCCACTTGTTTTATACTGAAATGAATTTATTATTCCTTTAACATCCCTACCAGAATCCTGAACAAGAGACAGATAATCAATTAAGTATGGCTTTAAAAAGCGTGACCTGAAATCTTTCCACTCTATGTAAAAATATAGGAAATTAAAGGACGTAAGATGAAATATTATCCTAGTAAATGTCGGTGTTACTAGAAATACTCTTCATGTACTGTTTACTTCCTGTGTGACACAATAATTTTTCCAAAAGTGTAGTATTTATATGACGTCTTTAATAGAAGAAAGGCACTTCTGCTGACAGCTGCTTAATGCAGTTTTGGTTAGCACAAGTTTAACAGAAATCTGTAGTTCTGTGAAGCTAACACAGCAGCAGAAGATGGATGACATCTGAAGCACCAGTCAAATGTAAAGGAATTATAGCAGGAGCAGAGAGGGCTGAATTTTGCCCACTAAGATTACAGGCTACTTATAGTTTATATACTGACAGAAATAGCTGTAGCAGCACAATGTTACCATAGAAACTTGTAGACCAGTAAAATATTCCTCCAGCTCTCCACCAATGGAGGGACAGGAATACAAAGCTCGATATGGTAATGAGAACCACCAAGGGATGATGAATATGAATTGATTGAGGGTGGGGATTAAGACAGACCTTAACAAGCCTGTAGGAGTGAAGAATAGCTGTGACTTCCCTAGTTAATAGAGTGACATTTAATACTCCAAGATCTCCCACATTTGTTGGCAAGAAAATGTTTCCCTGAAACGTTGCTTGTTTTCCTTGGGATTAAACTGTCAGACATCTTTTGGATGTTTTTCTTCATGACTTTGTACTCGGTTTATATACTGGGGGCTTTAGGGGAGAGGGGCACGATTCAAAATAATATGGACTGTGGCTTCCAGAAAACTGTACTTTATGAATCTAATTAAATAAAATTAGCTAATTTAAACTGATTTTAGTGTCTGCACCATTTAATATTTCCAGGTAAAAACTGCAAAATGAGATACTGTAATTCTCAATGCACACACCTAAAAATCTGTTTCTAATTCACTCACTTTTTAATTGCATATTCAAGCATTTTATCCTGTCAAGGTCACAGAGTCAAAGTTTTGCATGTTTATTGCTGATTGTTTTGGAAAATGTAACATCTCCATCAGTAAAGAACCTTACAATTTGCTGGAATTTCAGTTAAAAAAAAAAAAAAAAATCTATGTCTTTTCCACCAATAGTTTTCATAGTATCCTGTACACTTTCCAAGATACATTAGTACAGATGCCATCTAACTCATACTACAAGAACAAGTCCATCTGTTTAGATATACTAATTTTGTCACAGTAAATGGTATGTGTTGGGTTTGTACTATTTAAAATTTTAACAGTGCAGTGTACAACTTAGGGTTTATTATATATACATAGTAGTGTGCAGATATTACCTCTCCTACAATTTATTGAAGACCAAAGAAAATATACTATATGATCCATACAACTCCAATTCATCTGTTTCCAAACATTTGCAGCAACTATCTATATACCGCTCTTAAAGATGCAGGCTAGACAGACTGAAGGAATAAAAAATTAAACATCTGAGATAACTTAGCAAGTCAGTGAGATGGAGCTCTAAGTTTGCATTTTGGGTCAATTGGTAGGACTAGAGAAGTGCTCCATTTATCACACACTGTGTCCAAATGAGCTATCAAATATGGAAATCAAACAAACTGCGTACTTAATACAGCATTTATCACATTTATCAATGTTTATCAAAGCATTGTTTTGAGTATGTCTGCTTATGTTACCTTGCTGTATCTTTATTGTCCACATCAGTCTTTGATTTCTGAGAGGTCACTTCTTCTGGTGAAAAGGCATCCCTGCAAGAAGAATAGTAAAAACACACTTAAGGCACAAGAAGATATTTGGAAACACATTATATCATTTTAATGGGTTATCATTGTTGATATTATAATTCTTACAAGGGTAACTACAGTGAATTTGGATTTTCTTTGAGAAAGTATTTTCTGTTTTTTTTCTTTAAATATATATAAAGAATTATATATATTAAAAATATATATAAAGTTATGTAATAGTTTACTTGACTAGATTATTTCAACCACTGAGATTTTTGAAAATTAGTATTCCAAGACTAGATGTTTTGCTAGTATGGATATAGTAAGAAGTGGTTCCTTCACTGTTTCAAAATTATTTTAGTAATAAAGGAACTTTAAAATACTTTTCTATAACTATTAAATAAATTTTATTTATTTAGTAAAGACTAACATATTACTTATTTAACAAAGTACTGATTTTTAAAAAGCTAAATAAGTGATCAGTTGCACTTCCCTCTTTTTACTTTTTTGTGTGAACAGACAGATTGGCCATTAAAGGAATACTGAAATTATAAGGTATTATAAGAAAGGGAGAAGGTAGGCAATAAAGTGAGAAGTGAGAGTTACATGCTGCTTTAGATAATGTTTCTTTTAGGAAGGCAACTAAACCATGACAAGTTGTGTAGATGTCTTAATTATAATCCATGAAATTACAGGTTGGTTAAGTAACCTTTTCCTGATTTAGACAATGTGAAATGTACATGTAATTAATGAATTAATTTAATAAATTTATTTTCTAAAATTAGAGTACTCTTTGCAGACACTCAAATAAGTTTAGAGTACTTTACATCAATTCATCTTATGTTAATGCCTTCTATTACAAGCCATTGCATGTGCACAGCTTTTTAATTTGCTACTTTTTCTTCACTTTGCTCAGGCTCTGTTTTTCACTCTCTCTTTAAAGTATCAATTTAATATAAAGGAATATTTGCATTAGCAACATATATAACTGTGAACTAAAATTGTGGAGCAGTTTTTAATTTTTTATGCAGTTGTAGTTGTTTTTTCAATTTGAATAAATATCCAGTGAAATGTTCTAAGCCATGTGAAAATAATTACATTTCTGCAAGGAAGGAAGTCTTCTTCTGCAATTCTGTGACGTTGGCTATGGAGGAACCCTCCCAGGTAAATTATACAGGTTTTGTATTATACATAAATGTAAAATAATAATCAAGGTTTGTGCACAGGAGTGTGTTGCATTTCCAAATCTACTAAGAAGCAAAGTAAATAAAACATACATTGTTGGAGCCTCTGAATCTTCTGAAGTGGTCCTACAGAAAGAAAAGAATAAACATTTCAGAAACCAAGTAGCAAAATGCTAGTAACAAAGCACTTGGCAAGATTTCAGATCAGCCAAGAGCAATTAATTTTAGTTTTCCTTCCTTCCAATATGTTATTTTTCTTTGTTTCTTAATGTGGAACATAACCTGTTTAACTCCAGTAGCGTAATACTAATTTCTAATCATATTTTTTATATGTTACTAAGACAATCATTCTTCAATTAACATTCTCCAGTCAATCATTCTGATCAATAGTGTTTTGTTTTCAGCACACAATTCACAACCCAAAAACTCAGTTACAGTGAGCTGCTTACATTCTTGTTTTCAACTGCAATTTTTTTAAGCATTCTGTAAATCAGCGTGGACCTGAGGCAAAGCACTCTAGAAGTTTACATGTCATGCTTGAGTACAGAAGGCTAGAATCAGGTCTCAGAATCAGAAAAGGTAAGGAAATAATAAACCCTGATCAAAAAACCCCACAACCCTATGATTGCTGAATTCCCTTCCTGAGGACAGCAGAATAATCAGCATTCTCATATTTTGAAGAAAAGACACAGCTCTTTTCTCCACTCATCTTTACGACTGATAGTGACCCTTTAAAACTGTGGTTATTGACATTCTATTTCCTGAAACTCACAGGTGAGTAGAAGGTTTTCCTTTGGCGACTATTAACGGTTTCAGCAATATTCACAATTTGAAATAGCTTTCACATTTTCAAACACTTTTAAAAGATAAATTAATTATTTAATGCACATCACTGTTTAACCAACTGTCCTTGGTGTCATTGTTAGATGATCCAGGAAGGGCTGTGAAAACTTCAGAAAGAATAAGCCTGTATTTCAGTCTTCTCTGAACTATGAGAGTAGAGGAGTAACTGGATAATTAGTGTTGAGAAGGACACAGGAATCCCAGCTTCTGTTGGAAGCTGGGCAAATGCCATATAGAAGATGCATCCTATCCTATACTTTCAAAATTACCATGAACATAGTGAGATTATTGAAATGAAACCAGATAAATTCATCATAGGTGACATATTAAAAATATCTAGTAAACACTGATTTAAAATAAACTTTAGCATCTAGAAGCTATCTTTCTGCTGGGTGGTGAGTGACTTTGAATCTTGGCCAAAGAGATGGACAGTAGTAAACACAGAATTAGATTAAAAATAATTGCTAAACTTGGTTTTAAGGCTTCATCTTATAGTCTTCCAGTGACAAAGATTCCATAAACTCCCTAGGCAGTGGTCTACCAAGGAATTATACCTAACATTGCAATGTACCCATTCATTCCTCTTTAATTTTCATTATTGATATTCATGACACTCATGTCGGAAATTTTCCAGATTAAAACTAGGGAAGGACAAGGCCATGCTGCAGCCAATAGGGGACCTAAGCAAAGAATATAATGAAAGTTCATTCATAAATATTTTAAACCATCTATATTCTGCTTTTAGTTGAGAGCACAAGAAATGTTCTCTGTTCTCTTTCTGATCTGCCAGAAAGCAACCACAACTTTAGAAATAAACATTAAACATTCATCTGCAAGTAACTTTAGTCTGAGATTTTCTTCTAAATTATTTCTTAGACACCTTACTGAGAGCTGACTAAGGAGATCTTGAGGTTTTGCCTGCACTGTTAACCAAAAGGGCCCAGTGTTAGTCCCTGGCTGTTAGACCAAATAGCACCAATAGGTTCCTGCCCTCATGGGTCGTTGCTCTGTAGCAGATTTGTCTTGTGGAGAGCTATCTGGAATAGTCCAAAGCAAAACCATGAAATGCAACAAAAAGCATTGTAGCAAAATTTTGGGAGCACTTATGTAAACTCAAGTCTCTGGCAGTTCATGCACTCAGACCTCAGTTAATGCTGGGCATCAAGCTGCTAGGAGCCCAAACAAGTATTTAGGTATGGAATGCTTTCTCTTCCCATGCCATCTTACTCTCAAAGTCCCTCAAAGAATTACCCTATTGGCTCACTTCCAAAATCAGCTCTAGCCAAGCACTAGGAAACAACTAACAATCAGTACTTACTGTTTGGTTTCCACTGTTTCTGTTGTCTTACTACTTGAAACCGGGGGAGGCATCCAAGATTGCCTGATAGTATTAAGCAACAAATTTTTGAGTATTAGTTTCATGCTATGGGGCTGAACAGCATACTGTGAATATTAGATTGTCAGAAGTGATGTAGAAATACCTGAAACCTTTCTTAAATTACTAGTATTTTGAAATACTGCACACAGATACTTTTTAGACCATTATTTTCCAGACAATTAAATGAAATTGGAAATAATACAGTAATTTTAATTACTCTTGTGAAAAACGTGTTCTCTGATGCTAGGTGTTACTTTTGCAACCTGAATGGTATAAATAAATGGATCATTCATGGGAAGGACAACCAAATAGAATGCACAAAGGAAAGGGTGTCAAGTATCAACCCAAAAACCACTTTAAGGCGGGTATTAGAGTTCACATAAACATCACAAGCACTCTCAGTTCTTTTTTTTTTTTTTTTTCCCCCCTCACAAAACTATCACTCCAGAACTATCACTCCAGAAATTGTGAGGAAAAAGCAATTGCACCATAAACAGAGGTTCATCATTCAGTGATAGCCTTTCACATCTTCATAGAGCCTGAAGAGAACTACTGGGCTGAAAAAAACCATAAACTTCCACTGAACAAGAAGGGCTGTTAATATGAAAACAATGACATTTTAATTTCTATTTTCATATTTCTACTGATCACAGTTTTTACGCATGAAATATGGAAGAGAAAATCACAAAGAGATAGAATTTGTGGCTGGGAAGGATGCATAAAAACATGGCTATCACCAGTGCTATATTTTAAATTTAAAATGTAGTTCTTGGTTCTACACTCTGTTTTTATTCTTGCCCAGATAATACTATCTGATATCCAAATGTTTAAAGCTAGCTGTATATCATGCAGAAAACTGTGTGGTTCATATGCACTGTAACAGCAGAGGGTCAAGTTCAGCATCAGAAATTTCAGCTGGTCGCAATTAGTGAGCTACAGTGCTTTAAATTTAGACACTGAAAAAGCATACGTTAGCTGAGTTAGGGGCTGCAGCGAAGAGTTAGCATCTGTTGTGCTATGTCCACCAGGCTCACAAAAATGGTTCTACAGAGACAGCCTTGCAATACAGTACTCCATGGAAGAAGCCAGAGAACATAAAAGTTTGATTCTTGAAGCTTGCTGAAGAGTTAAAGTGTGCTAGAGGAGAAAGTAGGTAATGTTTTTTTTTATGTGATACATTACTGAGGTTTAACAGAGTGCTATATATCCACTGGCAATAAAGCAATGGTGGTAATGAATACCTTTTTTTCTTGATTGGAGAAGTCACAGCAGTGTTTGTGGATGCTGCATTAGGAGTCCATGATTGTCTGTTAGGGAAATATACTTAATTCATTAATCCTTAATAACTGTATCATTTTAAATGAAAAAAAAAAAAAAAAAAAAGTATTTCAACTATCAGAGTGATACAACCGTGTATGGTAAATATTTGTATATGCCAACTTAAATTTTGGAAATACCTCAGAGGATACAAGACTTGCAACACTTTAAGGGATTCCGATGCTTAGAGTACAGATGTGTTTTTACTTGATATGCAAAGTAATTCCTTATTTCTTAAAATCTTGACTTCTGTACCTGCACTTCAGTCTCCAATCACTAAAATATTATTATCCTTATTTTTCATACTTTAAACCTTATTTTTTTTTTATTCAGTTATGTCAATGCTACTCTATTTTATGTTATGCCTGTAAAAGAAGCTGGTATTCCTCATACACCTAACTATAAATTCCAAGCCAGTGATTTGTCTCACAAAGTTTATAAAAAAGTTATTGTCTTGTCCTCTTCAATTCTTAAAGAGAATAACTGAAGAACAGAGCTTTACAAATCATTTTACTGATTGCTGGCAGAAAAAAGTATATACCATTTAAGTCTCACTTAAATCCCACTTCAGAATTCATGGTGGGTCTATTAAAAAATAATCTCCACACAAATTTACATAAAATCCAATTTATATGATGTTTTATGTGTCATCATCACTGTGATTTACAGCATAATGGTGCAAAGTCATAATTTAAAAGGATGACCTCACTTGAACTTTAAATGCCAGAGATACTCATTTGCTCTTCAGAGCAATATCTCAACACTCCACAAAATGACACTTAATTGCTGTGCTCAGTCTTTACTAGCAACCATATTCTGTGTAATTTATTACTGACAGAACACTACTGACACTGATGAAGGCACAAAGTGATATATTTGTCGCTTTACATTCATAAATATAGTGGCTGAACTCTTCTGACTTTCATTTTTTAAGTAAAAATTTCATTTAGGTAAGAGCTATATGTTCCTCAGAAAATAAATGTTCAGATTTGTGTAGTCATATTACCTATATAGACTGGCCATCTCTGAATCATAGCAGCTTTTCTAATAACATACCAATCATTTCGTGCTAACTTATTTTAAATTAAAAATTGTTTCAACCTGGTTTAATAAAAACGTTGACCTTCTAACAAAAGAAAAGCTTTCCACTGGAAAAATAAGTTAGCCTGTGTATCAAAAAAGTATTTTTTATGTTTGGGTACTCAGTTTTTCCACTGCCAATGTGCAATGGCATCTTACACTGGAAACCTTAATTAGAATTTTTTCATGTGGTCTTTCCTCAGAAATACATATTATATTGGGTAGAATTCATGCAGAGAAATGTAGAGCTCTAGAACATAATCACACTGAACTGTTTTCAAAACATTCATTCTTTCTTTTCTGAATGTAAAATACTTTGTTTCTTAAATAATTGCTATGCTGAGTAAATGTGTAATCTGAGCTGGTCTCTCTTTTAATCTATGTGGAGAAATAGACATTTTTAAGAAAAATTCCTCTTATTTTAAAGAAAATACATGAGAAACATCAGATGAAATGTCCTCCAAAAAGACCCTTTCTCTCCTCACTTGGCTATAAAGAGAATCTATGATAACCTAGATATAGATATCTGCATTCCAGATGTCAGGTGGTGAAATGTAGCCTAATATTAGGCCATATGACACAAATAATTTCTCTGTATTTTCTTGGTATGTATATGTAATCCAAAATATGATAATATATAATATTCAGATGATAATGCATGATAAATGATATGTGATACGTGATAAATTATAATATAAGATACTTAGATGATAAAGTTTCCAAAACTCATACCTGTTGCTTTGCTTATTATTCAGAGTTGGGGACTTATTTGTTTTATCAGTATCACTTCTGGCTGGAATTCTGTCAGAAACACATAAATTATTTATAGTATACACTCTAGATCATTTTTTAAACAAAATCACTTTCAATAAAGTTCAAAGATGGAGCACCACATTGCCCTGTGTACAGATTAAAAATTCCCCAGTATCAGGATAGTTATAGAACAAAAGTTGAATTAATAACAGTCTAATGCATTAATATCTAAAGAGTCTAATTAGCTCACTGGAAAGAACTGTTTTAAAAGGTTGTGTTCAAACACTATTTAGCATACTGTATCAAGTCTCGTTAACAATTTATTGCAACTCCTTTGAATTAGATGAGAATATTAGAAAGAAAAGAACGCTCAGTCAAGCAGTACATAAAACTATCCCCTTTTCCTCTCCCTCACCATCCCTTGAGAGATGCAACAGTCTTATTTTATTTATAGGTTTAAGAGATTAATGTGATTTGAAAATACTCATGTAAAATCCCAGATAAAGCACGGTAGTGACCTAAGGAATAACAAATAACAAAGAACGTATTTGTGCTTGAATTAATTTCATTAAGCCATGAAATCTACACTAAGAAGCAACCATGTGATTTTTCAAGCCTTTTACAGATTCTACAGTTGTTGCCTAAAACCCTTCTGAAAACCCTTCTGATTTTTCTCAGAAAGCACCATGTAGCTATAGTAGCTGAAAAAGCTTAAATACTGATTTTATTTCAACTTTCTTCCCATATATGGAATATCCTTTAGTAAGAACAGGGGGATTCTGAAAAGCTCAAATATAAAGTGATGTACATTGAAGTAGATTACAAATACTAAATTGGGAGGGTTATTTTAAATATTTGGTTAAAACAGCTGAAATATATTTTGAGCTGCATTTCATTTACATATAGAAATTACCTAATTTTAGTTATCTATTCCTATCTATAAACTGAAGCTACAAACATATATAAACTGAAGGTACAAAATAATCCTAGAAATATAATCCAATATTATGTGCAAAACATTTTGTATCCTGCCTTCAGCCAAGTATCACAGAATACTGTTGTACTTAATAAAAAGCCTTCAAAGGAGCTGTAGGATACAATCTGCACCAGCATGTGCTCTGTGACTTTTTTTCAAATTGTTTAATTGTGCAAATAACTGTGTCATGACACGGGGAGCTTGTGATTGTGACCGGCAGTTACAGTTACTCGAAAGATCACTAGAGGTCTCACTAAACTTTCTAGCATTACTTTGGATTGCAAACATGAGAATTTCTTCTAATTCACAACTATACAATGAACCAGCATTTCTTTCACGTTTCGCTTCGTATTTTCAAATTTCAGCACAATACTTTAAGTAGCTCTGCATTTGCTTATTTTAAAGACTTAAATGGTTAATCTGGCATCCTACTCCACTGCTGCCCAATGTAGCAGAAGCTTTTAAAAAAATTCAAAGAATGGTAACTATGTTAACTTCTCCTTTCAAAACTTTTCAATTTCTGATAAGCAGTGGTCAAAGAATATTCTCTCTTTGCACCCAGAATGCTGTCTCCAACAGACACCTTTAGATCAATGATCCATTAACCTATCTAATGTTTTTCTGAAGCAATTTAAGTTTCTGGCCTCATCCTGTGGTTTTGGCTTGTATAATTAATACATATGTTAAGGGAAAAACAAATGTTCTTTATTTCTTTCTTTTCTTCTCTTTTTTTTTTTTGTCTTTTTTATATTTTTTTCTTGAAATCATTACCTAAACATTTTATAGAATATCTCCTCATTCCTACAGCTCAAGAAACAGAAAATATTCCTTCCTTACTCACTTTCCCTATATCACTCTTTTCCAAGCTGACAAATCTTTGTCTCTTCAGACATCCAGCACGTGAAAGCTATTCAATCCCTGTGGTCATCCTTTCTTACCTTCCTATTTAGTTTTTTCTGGTTCTATTGTAGTCTCTTCACATAAGTGAAATGCTACATGCAGTGTTCAAGATATGCAAAACAGGTTCATACCATGACTGAACAGTGGTATCTGGTTTGCTCTCAGTTAATTTTCTAATAATTTCTACTGTTCCAAAGGATTACATTATTAATAAAGTGGACAAAGAAAGTGTCTTGTTTGCTTCAGTCCCATCTCTTCAAGTCTAACTGCTGTAAATGCAGCTAGGATTTATTCTCCCTGGAAGCTGTTCTGGACTTAGTAGCATTTAGTACTTGGAAAAATAACAATGTAATTTTCATCATCACTATCTGTTTTTTAAATTTTCTCCCATCTTTTGTCAAATATTTAGTTAGTTGCTATAATGAGAAAAATAAAAGGATAAATTGCATCCAGAAAGGCTGTCTGTGATTGTCTGAACAATGCAATTATTGTCTGGGTTGTGATGTGTAGATCTACATGCCAGTACCAGCATATGTACACCTACTGCCACCAAGCTATGGATTTCTGTTAACAATTTTACAGTGCCCGGTATTTCCTTGTGCTTGCAGCCAATGGTGCAATTGTATGTTGTCATCTGCAACATCTCTCCCAGGTCCTTAATACTGAAACTTATGTTCAAATTTTACACATACTGGGTTAGGCAAAATTCATATCAAACAATACATTATTTGAACATGGATATGGCAGTATCCAGGAAGAAAAAAGTTGTACTTAATATGGCTTTTCATTGTCACATTTACACATGCAACTAAAAAAAATTACTCCCATATTCAGAATTACTCCTAGACTCCTCAAATGTTTTGGATTTTTTTTTTTTTAATTAAAATTTCAGTGGCTGTTTGCCACTTCATTTGCCATTTTGAAAACTAGCTATTGAAGAGACATTCACCCAGACAGATCCAGATAGATCCAAGGATTTAAATCCATGCCTTTTGCAATATTACAGTCATGGCCAGAAGAGATGCAAAGTGGAATTGTGGAAAGATGTTCCAATATCTAGCTTGAAAACAGGTAACTCCCAAAGACCTTTTTCAGGATGGAAAACTACCATTTTACAGCATCTTACATAGACAACAATTATTTTCCATATAGACAGCATGACTTACAAAAATTCTGTAAACAGTTCTGAGAGATCTCCAACTAAAGGCAACTAAACAATGTAGCTGCTCTGCAAACAGGTCTATTCTAAGCTTGGAGACTTCTGTACTTACGCTTGCCAGACAAAATTTATGAGAAAATAAGTGAATTGTACCTGGTGGAGAACATCCTTCAAAGTGGAAGCAGAAGCACCAAATTTGACTGCAGGCTACGAAAAGGTGCTAAGAGAAAAGACATCACCACACCCTTTTCTGCCTTAGGTTGCAGGTTTGAGGAGATGCAGAACACGTGGTCATCCCTTACAGAGATGCCTGCTGGCAATGGGTGTGCACAAATTAATCCTGGAATGGCTATATTACAGCTTTGAGAAGACCAGTGATCAGTGTGGAAAAATAAGCAACTTGACTGAAGCTTCCTCATTGTGATGATTTTGAGGTAGAACCATCATTATTCACTCCATTTATAGACATATTCTGCTTTAGTTAACAGAAGTGTACATAATCCTTTCTTTATATTCTCTTTCATCTGTTGCATATCAATCCTTTATGTTAGATATTTTTGTATATGAAAACACAAAAACAACTTACAAGCTAAAATGATTCAGATATCTCAGTATCTCAGCATAAAGCAAAATGACATAGACTACAAAAGGACAATGTTGTTCAGCAGCACTGTAGAAACTGGAATTGTCCTATGCCTTCTAAATTAGTAATCAGGGCTTTATGCATGAAAATCGAGCCTTAAAAGTTGTTTTGAAGTCAATGAGCATGTGGATA
The DNA here is from genome assembly GCF_965140245.1 of Athene noctua. Lineage (NCBI taxonomy): Eukaryota > Metazoa > Chordata > Aves > Strigiformes > Strigidae > Athene > Athene noctua. The sequence goes on from NC_134037.1 coordinate 218,488,687, forward strand.
ACAGTGACATAACTGATATATCCTACTTGAATTTCCAAAGAACTTCATAGAAATTTGCTTTAAGGGCTCTTAAATAAACTATTCTCCTATGTGGCAACAGAGAAAGGCCTTTCATACATAAATATATGGTTAAAAAGTAAGAAACAAAGGTTTGAAAAATGACAATTTTTCAGAGTGGTGGGAGGGATCTGTACAAGACCTGTGTTTTTCCATATGTTCATGAATTATCTGGAAAGAAGGAGAGTGAGGTGATGTTGCTTGCCAATTACACTAACTCATGGTAGTCAAAACAAATGCCGACTGGCAAGGCTTTCAGAAGTCATCTGCTAGGATGTCAGATTTCTAAAATGGCAGATGACATTCATTTTTCTTAGATGCAAAGTAATGCCTGCCAAGAAAAACAATTGATCTCTGAAACAGCTATTATCACTCAGAAGAGAGGTCTTTGATTTATATAGATAATGTTATGAAAATGAAAGCTCAATTCTCAGCAGCACTCAAAAGAGCAAATTCAATATTATGAAGTATGAGGGAAGGAATAGCAAATGAACCAGAAGCCATTGCTACACTCCTCTATATATACAAGGTGTGAACCCACTTTAAATACCTGCATGGAGATTTGGACCCCGAGATCAAAAAGACTGATGTGGAAACAGAAAAGATACAGAGATGATCAACAGGTAAATTGAAGTTATAGAATGGCTTCCTTGTGATCAGTGAACAAATGCAGTAGGATTCACTGGCCTGCAGAAGAATTGATGGAGGGCTGATACCACACAGCTCTGTAGCCTATCCTGTTACAGACCTCTATGGAGAAGGTAAATTTTACATAACAAGCTTTCTGTTGTTTCTTACAACAGAAGTAAGGGTCATCAAACAAAATAACACAGCTCTAAGATCCAATCAATCAAGTGTATTTTTTCCACAGTGTGCATTAAGTACTGGTACTCATAGCCTCAGCATGTTGTGAATACCAGATGTTAATGGGGGCTAGATTTTGAAGGTGCAACACAGAAAGAATCTTCAAACGCAAGCATGGTCATGTCTTAACAGAGGTCAAGGGTGAAGATGACATTCAAATGAAGCACCTGTATGATAAATATACGGTTCTGATATTTGTACTGATCATGATATGAAGTGGAAGCAAAGATTTGCAAAGAACTAGGGGTTTAGCTGTGTTGTGCTTAACTACTGGAGGTAGGACTTTGATCTATAGTTTGAAAAGCAAGAAACTGGGGAGGCATGGTTATCATCTGTACAGAGATACTTACATTTATCGGGGCAAGAATATACAGAAATTGGTAATGAAAAAGAAGAGCAGGGTATCAAAAGAATGTTTTCTCAAATCACGTTTCAATTTTTCTCATTGACAGCTCCTGCAAAAATCATTCAAAGTCTTCTACTTAGATGCCTGATAAATAACAAAATTTTAAAAACCCACTGCTTTCATTCATGCTTTCATTTTTAAGATCTCTCACAGATATGAGAATCAGAAAATACAATACATACAGTAAAAAGCCCTACCTGTCCAAGGTAGTATCAGACCTGTATCGTCCAAGTATGGCTTTCTGATCTTCTTTTTCATTTGTGTTACTGTTATAGAAAAGGTTAGAAATGCCACTTTAGTCACTGTTTTTATTAAAATACTCATCAGCAATAAAATAATATATATGACTTGAACTGAGGTATCATACAGGATTTCAGACCAGGTGTCAACAGAACCAACCTTACCTCCATTGTAACTTAACAATTATTGACATTGGAATCATATTAACAGTGGAAACATGTATAGACTAAAACTGAACATAGCAAGCTCTTCCTATAAACAGGATATAGTAAAAGGATACTTAGTTTCCTTTGGCAATATCATTAGAAATGTGTTCAGATACTGTACTGTACCTGTGTAGGCTATCTTGGGATTTGTATTGACTAAGCACAGCCCTTCCATAGTTTTCATCAGCACTTCAAGCAAAAAAAAGACAGTGATTAGTTAAAATTTGAATATAAAAATAGCAAATTGTTTCTTGGCAAAAGATTTCTGTCCTTGGTCAGATTTCCCAGTTGTCTACTACCGCTGTAACCACACCAGCTACAGATCTCTGCATTAGAAGACTTTAGACATTTTGGAGTAAAAATTATCTCTTCCTACATGCTCTTCATGGATGACATAATGAAGCCCAGGTCTCAAGGTGGAATTTCTACTGTAATACAAGTCCTAGTTTGCATTAGAGTAAATTTCTACTGATTCTGACTTAAGCTCCTTAAAAGAACTTGCCAAGATTTATTATCTTCATGTTCATAAAAAACAAAAAAGTCAGATCGTATTCTTGCAACCTAAATATGTGAAATGTGGGATTTTTCTGGTAGAGGAGAAGCCTGATATCTCATTAAATGCTCAGTCCTCAAAAGTTCCAATGAAAAACATAGTGAAAGTCCAACAAACTAATACTTCCAAAAGACAATCAATACCTCATCGAGATAACAAAAAAAATATAGTCATTTGATTAAATTCATTTCATTCTGGTTCATATCATTCATGAAAAAGCAGACACTCCAAGAAAATGCACACAGCATACTGAACTAAATACAGAAAAAAATGTATTTCATATCTTTCTTACCTTTCCTCTTCAGGCCTCTTCTTTATCCAGCTGTTATCTTGCAAAAGGGTCCTTCGTTTATTAATATCATGAGTAGCCTGTTGTCTGCTTTTGATTGCAACAGAGGGGCTCTTATTATCTGCGAATGCAGGGAAACATGTCTTGAAAATGAACGTATGGGATAACTTTGGATACTCAAAGTACTAATAAAAAGGCTGAAATATGTAAAAGTTTAGCACAGACTGAAACTTCAGCTATGCTGTTTAGTGTAGACTCTTTCCTTGAAAAGCTTGTGGCTTAATCCATTCAACCTTGAAGGAATTGCAGTAGCCCCTTTTACCCTACTAAATTCAGTTTCATTCTTAATATGAAACAGCTTCATATATTTTTAATGTAAACAAATGACACAGATCTGATAAAGGAATTATGAAATATACATACAACAGTAATTCCAGAGAAGTCAGACTAATGAATCGTGTTTCCTGGGGTGTTGTCTGTGGTTTTTGTGTTTGCAGATGTGTGACAGGATGTAAATTTCAAATGAAAGTTAATCTTTAGATGATCACATGGTCCTCCACCTACATCCAGCCCAACATGTGTGGATTTTCAGGTTTCTCAAAAGGGTCAGACTCCCTCTGAAGCTTCTTCCTCAGTGAGTCAATGAACAGAATCTCTTTTCTAACAAGCTACCTAGTTTTACTGAACTTTTAATAAAAGCAATACCTTTAAGATCTGTATCTTTACATCAAATTTAACTAAAATTGTTGTATGGTTTCAAAGGCTATTTGGAGGGACAGACAGACGTACACTCACACACCGCATGAACATGGAAGCCTTATTTACTTATGAAAACAGCCTAAAATTTCTTTGCCCAACAATGCTGATATTTAGTATATTGAGGAACTCACAATTGGATCTTCACTTGATTTGTGAGAATATATATTCTTCACTGTATTATAAGCTGATGCTTATAATCTCTTTGGGTTTCCCTTTATGAGGAGCTTGGCCCAGAAGCAAGCAAAAACATTCAATGACTATTGTCCTGTACTGTCAGTTCTTTTTCTTCCCATCTAGGTTTCAGATCGTCATCCTGTTTGAGGTGAGTGGCTGTTAACATTCCCATTTAAAATGGAAGACTAGAACTTGAGCCGAAATATGAAGTCGATACTTGCCCCAAACTTTCCCAGACAATTAAATTGAAAAATAAAATATGCAAAACCTTTGTCAATAACAAACAATTAATCAACAAACTGTCTGATGAAGAATACTGTGTATCTTGGGTTTTCTTGTAGAGATCTTCATGATTTTCTCCATGAATTCCTCAGTCTCTGAGTATCCAAGCAAAAAGAGTTCAGCATCACAAGATTTTAGGAGACATCACTCTCTGGTGTGCAGTAAGGACATTTGACCATAAAGATCATGTATGGAAAGACCACACTTCACAGAAAATACATGCAGTCAGTCTTGTATCATTTGTCAGAGCTGTGCTTTGGCATTCTGATGTGATTTATAAGAAAGTGTAGTTCTTGCTTTTGATATAAGAACTTCAGCTGTAGTGATAACATGAAAAATGACAAATAGCTACAGTGAGTGAAAGACCAAATCATAATAAAACACCAAATATTTATTTTAAGTGACAGTGGCCAAGACTGATTTTTAAAATACATTTTTCTCATGAAAGAAAAACACTGCAGTACAGAGATAAAAAATCAGTCTAAAAACATATATCTCACTGTAACCCAAACTGTGTCTGCTCTTACATGTTGCAATTCACTGTAGATATGTCCATACTGTCAAATAAAAGGCCAGTGAAGGAATTAAAGGATTGGACTCATCATTCTTGTTTGCCTAGTTGCAAACGTTCCTTGGCCCTGTGTTGGCCTAGCTATCTTCAAGACTGAGCTGCTAGAGAAGTGACAAACATTTAAGAAGTATGGCTGTGATAGCACAGATGTGTGTTGCTGTCTCTTGGTCCTGATGCCAAAGTTTGGCTTTCTTTTTTGAGCAGCATACATGCAGCCCTTTGAGACCATTAAGAAATGAACAGACACATCAAAGGTGAGATCTGTAAGAATGTGCTGACAACTACAGCAGAGTAAGAACAAAAAGTCATCTATCCTCACTGCATGATTTCTGCATCAGCCTGTTGACTGCTGAGCTAGTTTTTCTCTTAAAAATATTAATTAAAATCTGACTTTAAAGTCTTAAAAAAATGAAGACATCCTAGCCTCGCCTGCGTAGCTCCAGTGGTTCATTAAAATATCTATTAAAATAAACACTTCTTGCAAACTGAGAAGAGGAAGGACCTCCATCAGTTTAAACAAAAACATTGTCTCATAGTCACTGTCAAGAATGGAGATAGTTGTAATTAGCAAACAAGACTATATTAACTGCATTTACCCTAAATATTTACTGTTTTGAATATACTGATAATACTAGCGGTGACCAGGATGTAATAGGGACTTGGATGAACATAAATGGAAAAAAATGTCGCAACATTCAATATACAAGGATTTGAATGAAGACCCAATAGCAAAAGCTGTACCTTCCCATTGTCATAAATATTTAGATATTTTTGATTTGGTACAATGATTTGCATTGAAAAAAAAAAAAAGTTAATTTTTGGAAGTAGGAAAAATGTGAGTTCAACTATATGCATTACTGTCTTTTTTCCAATAGCATTTTAAGAAAACTCTTATCACCTACCCAAAAATTGCTTGGGTTTCACAGAAATCATGTCTTTCTTAATTGTTTAGTGCAAACAAGGTTTTGGGAAATGTCTTATAAAGGTGGTAACCAAGGAATATATATTGTGTTTTCTTTTCAAGAAACATAACAAGCAATTTGCTAAAGTATGAGGCCTTGGGTTTGCTGAAGAGTACTCATTTCCAGTCTAATTAATTTTCTCCTAAGTTTCAGTTGAAAAAATAAATATAGATGTGATACAACAGTTCAGGTCACATGAGTGAAGGCAGATGGAGCTTATGCCTTTCTTATTTTGGCAATAAAAAGTTAATGTCCTTAACCTGTTAGAGCCAAGCTGGTCCCCTCTGTTGCGATAAACCATTTTGGTGTACCTAGGCCTGACATGTGCCACATAAACCAGATCCTCATGCACCTCAAAACATTTCAGTCTTTAGAATTATTTTGTAGGTTTCAGGAAATGGAAAATTTCATTGTGTTTCCAGTTTGCCTCTGGTCATTTCCCTGCATAGAAAGCAAACTCCAGGCCTTCTCAAGTTTTGTCCCCCAGAGGAACAAACAACCCCATCTGACAATGATTAAATAGCTTTTTTCTCCACTCCCTGACTCTAGTTTTCTTCAGTTTCTCCTCATTTCCCTTGAGCAAGTCAAAGAGATGTTGCTGAGATCGATGGATGCCCCCTCTCTGCCCACTCCCAGCCATCATGCTCCTGTGGGGTTTCCAGACAAACCACAGGCCTCAGCAGAGGGAACCGCCACCTTGCACCACGCTGCCTTGCTGCCTGGCCCCACCACCCTATGCCCTGTGTGGTGTTTTGGCCTCAATCTCTGCCAGCAAAAGCTTATGCACAACACTGCTGGCTTTGCATCTGAAGTGGCTCCTAGTGTGAGTTTAATAACCAGCCTGTCATCTCTGGAGTGGCAGCGTGCACTGTGAGGGAGCCGCACAATGGGCACGGCAATGCTTGGAAAGAAGGGAGGCTACACCTCAACCTCTAAGTGCCCCGAGATCAGAAAATGAAGACTCAGTATTACCGCTTGGATTAGGAGACTGTTTTCGTATGCTGAAAGCTGACATTTTGTTCAATGGAGTGTCCTGTGGGAATCTAAAAGAAAACACAAAAAAGACAGAGTTGGTGGTGAGATAAGGAATCAGCCCGAAAGGCCATTTAAATTTGTTTGCCACTTCGGTCAGCTCACACAAGTTTAGTCTGACGGTGTGGAATGACTTAGCATTAGCTGCAGCTCTCTTCAAACTGAAGTTCAGGCATGGTGGTGACTTTTCCCTCGCTGGTGATGACTATGTATATTCCTGCCCTGCATCTCTGCCTGTCACCCTCATTTTCCTTGTCATAAGCTCCTTCCCTGAGAACATGTAGGGTGGTGAGAGCCTTCAGAGGACAAGACAGAGTAATGAAGAATGGGGTGAGGTGATTAGCTTAATGGAAAGATGATATCAACCTGTGGCTCAGAGTGGCGCCTTGAGCGCACACGGGCTCACCCAGCCCCGCTGACAGGTCTCACAACTTCAGTGGCCTGCAGCTAACTTGGGGGTCCAGGACAGAGGCAGTTCTGCCCTGCAGCAGTTTTCCAGTCACTGACTTCGTCCCTTATCTCAAATCAGGTTAAAAAATGAGCCTTCAAGACTGCTGACTTAAAAAAACCAAAAACAAACAAACAAAAAAAAAATCCCAAACAACTATTTGGGAGATGAGCAACTCTAAAGATTTTATGTTATGCTTTGAAACTGGATTTTGAATATCAGCTTTCCTAGAGAAAGACTCAAGCAGAACATAACAATATGTCAATGACAAAAAATTCCCCCTTAAGTGGAAAAAAAGCAAACTTAACATTGACTTAAGAGTGTGGAGAAAATTGGATCCCCTTTAGCAAATGGGTTCCTTTTTGAAAAGCAACATTTTCCAAGAAAACAATGTTAAACTGGAAAGTTCCCAACCAGTTCCACTGGTCAGGCTGCTAAAATTTACAGAAGCTCTAGAAACAGTTTTTGTGACAGAAGCAGTTGTTAAAAATCAGAAACATTCCCAGTTCTATGTCATCTACCTAAGACAGAGTGGATTGAGAGACTGAAGTCTGTGGCTCTTTCTTTACTGATGGAAGGTGAAGAAGGTGTTGAATTTTGGCAAAAGCTTAGAAAAAGTGCTAAAAGTAATACTGACAATGAAACATATAAAAGTAGTGGATGCCACAGTGAATAGCATTTAGAGCAGATTTTTCTTTCCTATCTCTTTTTCTAACAGACAACTGCTAAAAAAGTTTATGATTACCAAGAAAAGTAAGCAGGAACACAAAAATCTGGATGTAAACAAATACAGATTTTTTTTAAAAAGTAAAGATATAAATACAGAAATAATATTGGAGTCCAAAAGTCTACATATATCTTACCATTTGTGAAATTCCAGATGTTTATAAGAGTTTAAAATTCTGCATGGAAAACTCTGACCCACAGTCCTTCCTCTTAACCTTAACTGTTGGTATCAAGCATGCATTGGCACAGTGTGTGTAGAAAACATGTGAGTGCTGGATATGGTTCCCACCCAATAAAAATATGTTCAGGGCTGGGGTGAGCCTTATTTATTTTGCAGTAGGTTATAAAATATCTTTTTAAGCATATATGCACTGAATTTCTTAGAAACTGTTCAGGTAGGTTATCAAGCAATCAGTTTCAGATAATAATTGATCTTGCTATAAATTTTCCTGAACTGTCACAAGATGATAGAGAGGACTCTGATTTATTTATGTTTTCAGTTTAGCAACAGCTGGACATCTGATACTGGTTTGTATTGCAGTTAGTCCCAAGATAATAGGAAGCTTGACATTTCAGTATATTTCACAAGCAATGAGTGCTGGCAGCTCTTCATCTGGAGAAGAAGTAGTTTATATAGAAGAAACTTGGATTTATTTTCTAATAAAGACTTTTAAAGCCATTTCCTAAGGGAAGTGAATCATAAAACTTTGAAAATGGAGCCTTCTTTTATGGAAATTAAACCAAATACAGTCCTTCTAATTCTTAGAATATCGTTCTAAAAATACACATTTTGCAATTTAAATATTTGTTATTAAAAATTGCAGGAAACTTCCATATAGACTTCATGTTATACTATAGCCTTCCTTCCCATAGATGCATGATGGCATCTGAAATTTCTCACAGAACTGCAAGAAGTAACATAGAACTTTAATAAAATAAGAAAGCCTCAGATGTTTGTTCTGAAATATAAATTATCACCAAAGAAAAAATCCATAAATGTTGAGGCTTGTCTTTAAATCTACAGAACAACAAATACATTAATGACACTGAGACACTGAAAATCAACTGGAAAGCAGGTTTGCAACTCCTGGTTGTATTCATGCATGACAAAAGAAAGTCCAGCAAGTGTGTTTCTTTCATCCTCCATCATTTAATTAAAACTCTGGTTTGTCTCTTGTCCTATATTCATTTTCTAAAGTTTTTAGGGCAAAAGAATATTTCTGTTGCACATGTATATGGCATCCAGAATAAACTACTACTTAGTCTCCCAGCCCAAAAGTAATATGCATAAATGAATCCAAGAAACAGGCACACTCCCTTTTATAGTCAGCACTGAAAATGTGCCAGGCATTCTGAAATTTTAAACCCAAGCATGTTAGTCTTACAGAATACTGCCATATTTTCCTCAAGGTTTACTTCTTGCTTCCGAACTTTCAAGTTGTATATCAAAGATTAATCCATTAAAATTTAAAATGCAAATTAAAAAAGAAAATCCTACTTTCATCTCTAGCACAGGCGATCAAGAATCATCAGAGTAAGATTTAAATTTCAAGATCTTAGAAATGAAAAGAATCTTGCATAAACAGACAGAATACAACTCATCAAAGCATTTTTTTCTTGGTCTTCACTGTTGTGAACTAAGTGTGTGTGTGTCTGTGTATGTGGAAAGAGAAATGAACAGAAGATTGTGAGGTTCACATTAATTTAAAAACCGTCACATTATTTACACAGATCAGTTAACTGCTTATCTTCAGCCTATAGTTCAAGGGAGATAAAAAAAAATTTTAGCTTCATAAATGAAATTGTGAGAAAGAAAAGTTACAGGCTTCTATAGTATAGTATAGTAGTAAATTATGTTCAGGCATTCTTAATAAGATCTCAACCACTGAAGCAAAACAACTCAGCTGGAATGCAAAACAAAAACAAACAGGAATGCAGCTCCAGTGTAATTTGATTTTAAAAACAGCGTCAGGAAAATTTAAAAGAAAATTAAAACTGCCCCAGCCAGTCCAATGAGCAGTTCCCCAAAAGATTTAAGACATGCCAATCCTGGATTAGACCCTCCCCCATTTTGGGGGGAAATCCAAATACAATCCCCACAAAAAACCCTCGAGACATGACTTCAGGGAAAGTCAAATGCCCCTCCAAGTTGCTAGCAAGTTATTCAGAAAACAGCACAGGTCTCAAATTCTATTTTTGTCACAAATAGCCATATTCACACTTCTACATATCCTTTCCACATCCTGCAGTGACTGATCAGCAGAAGACCTCAGGCCTGCCTTAAATTCTCAAAACTAGACCTTCTAGTTTTCAGATGGACTGAACACACCCATTCTCCCAACACAGAGTCCTCTTGCCTTCCTTCTTCTGTTTTTGGCTCTAGCTTTCTATGTAATTATGTTTCACATATATGCATTGCTGTATTTAAAAAAAAAAAAAAAAAAAACAACATAAGAATAATACAAACATTTCCTGTAAGAATCATGTTTTCCACATCAGACTGAACTAGTTATAAGCAAAAAAGGCTTTGTTCTTTGGCTTCTAGCTATGACAGTGATTAAGACCTTATTTATAAATATTCAGTTTATATTTATTTTGCTTTTAAATATTTCTTTCCACAGCTAAGAGGTACCGCATATCGTCACACTGTATAATAAGTCATTCAACATAGTAGATGTTGAGAGTGTCGAGGGAGTGTCAAGCAAGGTACACCTTCTCTCAAAAGTCAAAACATCTGGTTTTTATACTGAAGTTTTTTGATATAAAGCGTTGCCAAATGTGAATGCCTAAAACATCAAACTTCTTACAATTATTAATGAACTGGGTGATACAAAGAATTGTAGATGAACATCTAGTTTAAAACAAAAATGTTTCAGAATTTTCCCATCTTCCAACTACTTGTGCTTCATTGCTAAAGCAGCCTGGACTGTAGAGAAGCCACTGACTTTAGCATGTCCACATAAAATGCCAGCTGGAACAAACAGGTTTCTTACATATGGCTCTACACAGTCACAGTTTGCTGACTACTGTTTGCTATGCATCCTTAAAGTTTCAGCTTTTCAGAGAAGTCTACTATCTGCCATATGAAGAAGAATATAAATATATACTTTGTTCTTTCATTATCTCAAATATGAAACTTTCCACCAAAATTTCATCTCCTTGAAGGACTATTCTGTTCTGAAGTAAGCTGAACATTTATTATCTTGTGAACACTCTGCTCCACATTTTAAATTATTCTATTAGAAATCTAATAAAAGGTTAAGAAATTAATTTTCCACATCCTGTGTGTTTTAACTATTGGCTTGCTTTCACTGCAGTCTAGGAGAAATTTTGGATAGTATAACTATTTGTGAGAGAATAAAACAAAGCCTTACTTTAGCTTTATTTTTTAGTTTTGTTTTTTTATTTTTTATTCTCCACTGGAACTCTTAATGTCAAATCTATACTACATGGCCTATCTCTCATTTATATGAGATGAATGTAGAGAATATGACATTTTAAATGAAAGTACATTTGAACCTACTTAATCACAGTTTCAAAGCACACTATGATATTTCCTTGCCTTCAGTTAACAATTTTTATGTCAGGTCAGCAAACTTTGTTACCTTCTCCATCATTTCTGTTGAATATATCTGAATATCTGTGAACAAGCAACTGATTACAGTAATTCTGACTTGATACAGGATAAATTTCTCCAAGCCTTAGAAATAAGGCACTGTGGCGACACATCATTACAGTTGTTCTTGTAGACATTCATAATTGTGTGAAGTGAAATCTTTCTGGTTTGGAAGTTAATGCCAATTTTGTTGTTCTCTACATCCTTCATTTATCCCACCAGATATCAGAAGTGCTGTGACTGGGCTGTCAGATCTGGCTACCTATACTTCAACTCTAATAAGAATTTGTATCTCTAAAGATGGCGTCACTTCGTGATTGCAGGTGAAGGCTGTTTTTCAAATCACCATCACAGCTAGAGCCACCCTAAGCTGGACCATCCTTCACATTTCCAAACTTGCTATTTCAGTCAAGCATATGACCTCCTAAATATAATAACCCTAAAGGCCCACTCAGGTGCAGATTTGTATGTATAACTGATGCTGCACTTTCTTCCCTCCAAAATTGTCACCATCATCCACTGCAGTAGCTCAAGACTGTAGGTCAGGACATGCAGTAGAAAGAACAATGGTGTTGCTAACTCAGCACAGTACCAAGCGTGTACTCAGAGCTTAACAAATAAACACTGGAATATCATTTATATGCTTCAAAATTATAAGTGACATGATTCTGTTTATTTGGCAATTAGTTAGCCTTTTTGTCCCTTTTCTGAAAACTACACATAAAAAAATCCTATGTTTATTTAAAAGACATTGAAAAGTAACAAAAACATTTTCCTAGAGTGATTTTTTTTTCAACATCATATCAGAGCAATAGCCATATCATACATTTATAAACTTCTAAAATACTTCGTGTTTAAATGAGCATTTTTCTATACAGTTTAGGCCACAGAATTGATAACAACCCTCACAAAGAATAATAACATGTATGTGTGTAAAAGAGAAAACAGTCAAGGTTAGAACAGGCAAGGTAGGACTAGAGAACACGTGAATGTATGACAGAAATCATTCATCTATTTGTAGCAGAAAGAGCTCTCAGAACTGGTTTTTCAGGACGTGGGCGAAGGAGATTCTGTTTTGAAAGAAATTAAGCTTTGGAACTGTCAGTAACGTGAAATCAACTGCTAAGTCAGAACCCAAATTTCTATGCGTTTTCAGATTAGAAATATATGATGAGTTTTTAAAGCTGGACTTTTTTATAATAGAGTGTCAAAAGGGGGTGATAATTTTAGACTCGTTTATTCAACTCATTGCTTTCATTTTGCTATATTTTTAATGAAGAATGCTTCCTGTTTATACATGGGTTCCATTCATAGTACAGATAAGTCATTGTATCAAAGCAGAATAGGTATTTTTGTTATACCTTTAGTAAGGGTGGAAATTATTTCTTGATACTTCACAAGTAGTTTGTTCTTAAAAAGCAAATTGTTGCTAATTTTTTTTTTCAAAATCATATACTTGAAGCAAATAAAAATAAATTATAATTTAATACTCTTTAATTGTTGATAAAAATTCCAAAGAAAGAATATAGAAACAATAAAGTTAACCAAAGAGCAAAAATCACATTAAAACAGCTATTCAGGAGAAGTGGTCTGAACAGTGAGTTTGTTATGAGAGAAATAGCACTAAAATAAATTACGGTTAGAAATATAATGTGTGTAACAAAGCAATTAAGATAGTATGACCAAGAGAACATTTCAGAAAGGTCCAGGGAATTTTAACACCTAAGAGCTGGGTTTTCATAGTCAAGTTCTCCACCCTTCTTGAAAATCAAATTCTTTGAAGTGGGATCGTTAGCTGGACACTAAAAAATCACAAAACATCTAAAAAAGTGGGACTTTCATTATACGGTATATAAAAACAGAGAAATAAATACCCTTACCTATATATGGTAGAAGTTAGTGTCCTAATGTGGCTCAGTGTGATAAGTCAACCTGGAGATATCTGGAAGTGAAGTACAATCAAAGCAGACTGAGAGCTGAACTGTCGTTCCCCATCCAGCTGTCTGAAAAGTCAAGAGACTTCTCCTTCAGAGGCTGAGTCACTTAAGGAGGAGGTAGGAGGTGTGGAAAAGGGTGGCACCTTGTAGAAATACCAGATCAATTAAAAGTACCAGTGAGTTGTTATACATCTGTGCTTGCTGTGTCTTTCAAGTGTGGTAGGGCTGGGTTTCACAAAATGAAATGTTTTTACAGACCTTGAAACAGAAAACCAAGCAATTACTGTTGGGAAGAAATATACTACACTCATTTGGATTTTCCACAGAAAAATACATTGCAGAGCTATAGGGCTGCTTCTCAGCTGGAATGTTTCACAAATTTACACAGGCAAACATGAAGAAACGCCATATTTCATCAAAGGAATATTCTGCAGAAATGTTATGTGGGGAACACACGCTGGAATCTGATACACATTAAGTATTTGCGTAGTTTGAGTATGTGGGCAGAGGCAAAAGATCTGTGGGGGAAAACCCTCCCACATGAGATCTTGTTGCAAGTCTCTCTTATCTGTGCACATTTGCATTCTCCTTCAGTACAGCCAGTAATAAACAGAAAGAAGAGACTTCCTTCACTTTTTTTTTTTTTTTCTTTATAATGGCTGCAATACGTTTCTCTGTGGAGAAGAGCTAAGAACAGCCTTACTATTAATACATACAACAGTGAGGAACATAAATTGCCTTATAGGAATGCTGCATATGACCCTCTGTTTCTGTTTAAGATACAGTCTGGTTTTAAGGTATTTTATACAAGCCCACACATTTTATATTTGAGGAGCTTTTGTATACGAAATGTGTAAGATGTGGTTATACAAGATTCTGAGTTACCTTTAGTCCTATTGTCTTTCGTGAAAATTAAGAATTTTTTTCAACACAGAAAAGCAAAGCGACACAAATTATCTTAGTAAATGTCTCCTTATCCATATTTCTAGTCTTTATTTTTGCTGATGGTTATCTCTTCATAGGCTTGGTACTTAGTAACATGAAGTTATTGTCTAAACACCAGTTATATCTGATGAAATACAGCTGATGAAGCAGAGCAGCAGACAAGAAAATACCAAGTATAAACTACTAACTACCACAAGTTTCAGAATTAATGAATACAAACAAGAAAATCTTTCTGAACTTTGTACATCTCATCTTCCAGGTTTCTGAAAGTGAAAAATACTTATAGCAGTCCCGGCATGTTCAGGTACACTGTACTATATGTTTATCTTTCTACAATCAAAAAGATTTTATGAATGCATCTCTTTGCAGACATATTATGATTTTTCAATTTTAATACACATGCATCCCAAATAAAACATATGTCCTTCCTCATAAGCAATGCACAATAAAAATTAGCGTTAAAAAATCTACATATTCTTTGAATTGAAATGGTCACATACCTTCAATTTATAATAATAACAGTTAAGGCTAGGAGTACCTTTTGTTTTGAAGTGCTTTTCTTTCACAATCCAGGTCCTAGATTATATTAATTATTACCCAGAATATGACAGAGGCTTATTCTAAGACAGTCCTTGCTAAGTCTTTAGCAGCTGGCATGATAGAGTAGACCATCTACAAGAAAATACATACATATAAGAAATTCCAACAATGGTACTGACCTCCGCTCAAGAATAAAGCAGGCTAGCTATCTTTTATTGACTGATCTGCAGCAACAAGTAAATTGAATGGATGGTGCATTTTTGATGTTAGCTATGCTGGTTACTTAATATTTCAAAACTGGAAAAGGGAAAAAATGAAAATATTTTTGAAGGTTAAAGCAAATCTGACTTACTGCTAATCATTCTGTCTGATTTTCTCTATGGTATCACATACAAATATTGTACCTGGTGAATAAAGAATATATGATACAGTGCCATGTATCAGGAATTGAATATTTTCAGCATACAGTGAAAATGACCCATAACTATTTTTCATGAAAAAACTTCCCATACTCTGAAGAAATTCAGAGGAACTTAAACTTTGCCTCTGGCTCTCAGGATAACAAATAAGATGTGTCACAAATCCAGCTATCTCCAGATTGTGTGAACTGTTCTGCAGTCAGTGTTAGAGAACAGTTTTGTTTTCATTCATCCTGATTCATCTGAAGAAAGGTCAGAAATATAGATACAGTGAAATTTAATTGCTCAGACTATATCAGAATTTGAATTATGTCTCACTCATTGCCCTTCTCGCTCACAAGAAAATTCCCCTGTTGTAAAACAAACAGATATCATTCTGGACACAGATTTTTCAGCAGTGTCAGAGAAGAGCAATGCAAAAAATACAAGTGTGTATAAGCCTCTGTGTTGTCCATGAACAACTTTTAATCATAGGACGGAATTTACCTAATCTACTGGTTCACCACACGCTTCACTGATTTAACTGAATTGAAGGAATTTTATTTTTCGTTCAAACAGCAGAGTGATTTGGTGATGTCAGTAACTGATTTCATATCTACCTACCACCATAACATGTATGTAGTCTGTTTGTTGGGAGTTAGGCAAATACTCTGCGCTTTTTTTGACATTCTCACAAGAAAAAAGAGGAAATTCTCTGAAAAACAGATACAAACATAAATGGTCAAATCCTCAGCAGATATAATGGAATATAACTCCACCAAAATCATTCTGATATAGCTTAATTTACATTAGCAGAGTGCATAGCCTGACATGATTTCTGTGAGAAAATAAGAAATATCTTAGAATTTCTCCCTACATTAACTCCTTTTTAATTTATTAATAACAAGCTATAGGGACACAATTCTGATTAGTAATCAGAGGTCATTATCTCTTGCTGCTTAGACTGCCAGCATACTTTGGAGGCCATTTTTAGCAAGCTCATTTTAAATACCTCATCATCCAAAGAGTTCTTAAAACGCCTCCTAAGAAACTGTCAGTAGGGGATGTTGACTTTTAAAATAGAGTAGCACTGGCAGAAAAGTGAACATAACTAGTTCAGAAATGTCATCATCTAGATTTGAATGGCATATTCAGTGTTATTAAAGTCAAATGCATGTAGCACCCTACAGTGGCAATACATTATTGTACTTCTCAATTCCCCCCGTTCTCTGAACAAGATGGTCATGTTCTGTGTACTTAGCTTTAGTTTATACTTTTTTAAAAAGTATATGTCCCTTGATTGCTAGTAAGATGCATTTTATCTACATGATTTTCTTGTCAATTTTTTGTTGAGTTTCCATTCTTAAGTACAAAACGTACTGCAAAATATTGTGCTACCTCCACATCCTTATTAAGGTTTATAAGATGGTCGTCATACGAAAATAGCGTAATGTAGCACAACCCTGTTGAGCTTTTATATAGATTCACAAGAAAGAGATGGGAATGAGCAATGACTCAGCAGGCAACTTTTTAGACAAATGCCATTCTGTGACTCCTCCCACAAAGAGAGGAATATATTACTACATACTTTTTTTTTCTCATATGCCTAGTCTTACAGAAGAAAGGTCCTTTAATACTTCAGACCTTCCAGGTAGGATTGGTAAACTACTGTTTCCTGGATTATCAGATATTGTTATTATTATTGGGGCATCTGAAAGATTTAAAGACATTCTGGCAAGTTCTGTTCAAATTTTCAAACTGTTCTTCAAACTTTTTAGTTTCAGGATGCAGATAAAACAGCTACACTTATCCTATTAAGTTAAACATATCAAAGCCCAACCTCTGACTTGAGGGCAAGTGGCACAACACGGTTTGTATCTATATCACTAAACTAGCTTTCCAAAAAGTCGTGCGTGGCCTCATCCACTATGCTATTTGAAACAGTCTGGGGCTTGTACTAGAGAGACCCAGATTTTTTTTCAGAGATAATTAATTGGCAGGAACAAAACTGTGTCAAGGAGTGTGCATGATAATGGCAAGGACAAACAGAGGATGTTGCTCAAGCCTAGGTCCTAATCCTCCTTATTTATGTAGTATGGTCCTACTCATTGGACCTGATTTTTCTGAAGTGAATTGTGTTCAACATAACTGGTGTCAAAAGATGACTAAAACTAAACACTCTAAAACACACAGATAGGTGTTGGCAGTGGATGATGGCCAGCTGCCAGGCAGCATTTAGGAGGCAGACACAGTTAGTTAATGTAACATTTATTTGGAAGGTGGGTTGCACATCTGTGCCACCAGCACATTTTTCTTGCTTAAGCTTGGTCTAAGATCACATATATATGTAGCCAGAACTTCTAACAGGTTATGTCAACAGGAGGAGTCATTTAAGGAAAAAAGAACTCAGTGCAGCAAATATAATACTGCTTAACGTAGAAAAGGAACTGATGCCATGCATAGGGTGACACCTTCCTCTTGAAGGTGACTAACACAAGGACTACTCCTCCCTTAAATCCTGATTCAGCCCTACATAAAAAAAGGGAATGCTTGAGACTTGTGTTACTTCTATGTACAGAGGTACTTTTCACCCCTGGTCAAAATAATTACCCAAGGGAACCTATTGCCTATGGGTACCCGCTTACTAAGAGGTATGTGTGACTCAGGACCAGATTTGAAATAAGGATTTTTTTTTTTTTTTTTTTCCATGGGCCAGTTATTCTATCATTAGACTCTCATGGGTTTTTTGTAACTTTCCCTTAAGATTCTGGTTCTTCTGCTCTTAGACAGCCATCTCAAAATAAATAAAACTACTGATCTGATGTAAGATAGAAACTTTCTTTCTCCATGGGCATCCTAGGTCAGACTACGATGCAGGAGATAAACAATGTCCTGGCCAGCCTTGTAAAGAGCAACTACTGGCAGTGCCAAGTGCCTGGGGTCCTTTTCAACAAATTTTTTCCTCCCTTGGCGCTCAAAATGTCAGAATTCCTCTGCCTAATCCACACATGACTCATCTCCAAGCATGCCTAGGTCTTTCAAAGAACAGGACAAGAAAACAACAGCCTACCAATGGGAAAAGTTACTTAGCCTATGACTAAACCCAAGTTCAAATCACTCCTTCTGACAGCAGCCCATTTTTACCAGCAGACTGCCCTAACCACTGAGTTATATGATATTTTCTGTGGGATGTAACAGAATTACCAGTTTTTCTACCTCCCTAAAGTTTATATATTCACTGAAGATAGAACAACACTACAACCCTTTTGCTATCACATACCAGTATTAGTCCCAACACTGTCTACGTGAATATTTAGATACACGTGGTTTTCTCCTTTTTATATTCTATTTCAGAAGTTTTAGTACTTCTAATATATTTCATAATTATTAATATTTTATTAATATATTTTATTGAGTGATTAAAATAAGTAAAGAGTAATTTTGTAATATCATGTAGCAACAGCTGCTATGCAGAGAACAAGTCAAAGCCATTTTCACTAGATTATGTTGCTGTTCACTTGAGTATAACATTTCAGTAAGTCTGATAGGAAACACCAGAATGCCCTGGAGATAACGTCGTCTTTTATGGATTAACTTTTCCCAGGCCAGCTTACATTTCTTAGTGCTATTGCAGGTTGCCATTCCTGGGGAAGACCTTTCAGCTGGTTAGTGTAAGGTATGCAGGCTGGTTGTTTAACCACACCCTTCTGAGTACAGGAAGGAGCACTGTCAGAGCTTTTTCATATGCATTTTTGAAATGCTAAGAAAACTTTTGTGACAATGCAGATGTAATTGGCAGTCCATTGTTCTCCCAAAGGGTGTGTCAAAGTTCATAAACTAAAGAAGGAAGAAAAAATGCTTTAAATAGTATGCAAAATGTCTAACCTTTTCACTGCTTCTAATTGCCACGGAAAATGGCTGAGCGGTGTTTTCTGCTTTCCTTTCTAAAATTGCTTGCCAGAGAAAAAATACTAATCATAGCAGATGCCAGCACATTTCATGGAGATACACAGTCTTTGGTGTTAGTGGGCCTGGTATTCCCACAATATGAATACCTCCCTACTCTGCAAATGACTGAAATATCCTGTAGAAGTCCCTGAAAGTCTGGTCCACAGTATGCTAAACTTGTGTATCTTGATCTTGCACCACTGCCATTACTACTCTAGTTAAAGAATACAAAGAGTTACTGATAAAATCTAAGGAAAATTGTGCTGAAAATCTGGCTAAGTCAAATGACATCTGTGTGGTACCAGCTGAATGGCTGTAACCAGTTTTGTACCTTATGTTATTGATAAATACCTTGTTTGTTAATGTGTTACCATCATCTGAATTAAGAAAGAGCATGCATATGTGTGGCTAAAGAAATTAAAACCATGTTCTGACCAATAGTAGTGGGAGTGTGAGAATTATGATTAGATGTGCTTTTTTCATTAAAGAATAAGAAAGACTTTATAATATCCCTGTCACCTAAAAACCTCCACTGAGAGCACTCTGATAAAGAACCAGCAGTGCTGATCTCAGGAAAAGCCATCTTGTTAGATGATGTTAGAAGTGGAGAAGTTAAGGGGAGGAAAGTTTCTTCCTGCTCCCTATCTGAAATATTCTTCTAGCAGTTAATTTGTCACGGGGACAGTAAATACATAGAAGACAACTCCCCCAGGCTGTTCTTTTTATGGTGCAGACAAGAAGATGTATCTGCCCCATAAAATGACGAACTTCAAATTACACTTATCTGATAGATTGGGTTTCTCTCCTTGTGCTGGTATGGTACTGGGATTATCTGCTAGGGCTAAGCAGCCTTTTCTCTTGTAGTGAGGATTCTTTCTTTTACTATTTGGATCAAATTAGTTGACTGAGAACTTGATTGTCATCTGAAAACCTATATGGAAATTTTATACCAATCAAAAAAGTGAATCAATATCCCACCTATTTAATGAAATCTTCATTTGACAGGTGGGTTCCACACTAGTGTTATCAGCACACATAACTGCTATGCATGCCACACAAGCGTAACAGATTGTGATCCTGTTCTCTACCCACATCAAAGCTGAATATGAGCATGGAACAAAGGTAGGTTTTTTCCCCCATGTCTGGAAGATGCTGGCTGTGGTACAGATAACACAGAATGGCTTCCTGTAGAAGACTTATTAGAAGATGCATTCCAAAATCAATAATGACAGAAATAAGACAAAGGCTGAAAATGGGATTCCGAAAGGATGGAGTTAAACTTTAAAAAGTTCAGAGAAGGAAAAAATTCTGATCAAAGATACAAAATTACTCCACAAAAGGAACAAATGCATCAGCTAAGACCTTTTTAGTGAGTGAAGGGATATCTGGAAGGAGGTATAAGTGGTCTAAAAAAATCACAAAGAGTATGAGAAGGGTGTATTTCAATTCTCCCTTAGTACAAGAGCTATCTGGCATCAAAATTAAGCTAGTAGGAAGAAGAAAAAAAAAAAAAAAAAAAAAAGAGGTGTTCCTACAATTTATATGTAGGCGGTCCTTGCTGCAGGAAGCTGTGTTTTCAATAGTTTAAGAAATGCAACAGTTTATTTGTGTACTTGTGTGTGTGTGCGTGTATGTACATAAATAATTATATATGCATGTGTGTGTATCCATACATAAAACAGTTCAATGAGAAACAAGATAAGCTTGTGGAAGAGAAATCCATTGATGATTACTAAGTAAAGAGAAACTACATTTGGCTAAGAAAGACCCTAACATGCAAACTGACATAGACTCTGGAGGACACTCAGGGAAAGCAACATATATGCCTTCTCAGTTCTTCCACTCTTCCCTGAGCATCTGCTTTTGGCCACTGTTGGAGACAGAATATGGGCTACATAGACCTTTGAGCTGACCAGCGACTGCCAATCCTATGTTATGCACCTATGTTCAAAATGTGTATAAGGCACATAACTAAAATTACAATAAAATTATTTCCTATTTCATTGATGTTGATGTAAGCAGTTAGCAATACAATCAAGGTGATATCAAATTATTGTAGAATCTTGATGCTTTAGATATTAAAGTAAGCCAGTCTCCTTAGTGAGGGGGCTGTCATTCAGCCCCTCAGCTGAGAGTCATTCAGCATTTTCGTTTTAGTTTCTTCAGGCTGAATTTCTTCTCTAGTTACATGACAAATATGGAGAGTATGTATATATGTAAATACGGAGAGCACTATATTTTGTTAGCACATGTTTAAGACCCTCTCCTTACTCACAAATACTTTTGAAGTCAAATAGAACTGTTCATCTGTTCAAATAACAGATAAAATAGCAAGGCAGATTTATTATGTGGTAAAACACAGGTGATCTGCAGGAGTAAAATAGAAAATGGTATCACAGAAATGGCATCTTCCCTCCACATTCCCCTCCCAGGTTCTCTGAAGAATTCAGCTGTCTCATTGTCTTCCTTTATCCACACAAGTAGAACTAGTTTGGAAATATTTCCAAACACATTCCAAGGAATAAATTTCAGGTGCAGACTTCAATCACAAACAGAACTATGTGAAAGAAAGGAGAATACCTTTCCTAAATTAACACATCTGCAAGTAAGGCTTAATGGGCTAAGAAACTGAAGAAACAGCTGAACTCTCTTCTTGCTTTTACAAAATACTTGTCCTTTGATATAAACCAGCCAATAGACTGTTACAATGATGAGGAAGTTAGTACATTTTAAATATCAACTTCTCCTTCCCTTTTATTCTGAGTAAATTATATCGTTCTGAGTAATTGTTTTCAAAACTGTGAGTACTTTGGAAAGAATGTTGGCAGAAACAATCTTTTACATGACTCTTAATGTTGAGTACATGAAGAATTGAGTTGAAGGTACTTTCATTTGTTTTTGTTGTTGTAATTGCTAAGTGCAGTGAAAACAAGGCTGGGCTTTAAAACAGGTTGATTTCAAAATAATTTGGGTGATATTATAAGGGAAAGAGTCAGAATAGAATTATTATAATTATCTGGATATAATCATGGAGTCCCAGATCAGTTCCTGAAGTTCCAGATCCTGTCATAGTGCTATAGGAGCAGACTGTGAAGCACCCACTAATTTCAAGTGTGGGCTGCTCTGGATCCTTGTGCAGGCTATTAGCCTGAGAAAACTAAATGCCAATTAATGTCTGAATTCTTCTCAATGAAAGAAGTCAAACTGGTGACAACTATTTTCAAACACTTGTTTCCTGAGAGCTGGGCGAGATTTTCCATCACAGGCCTTATTTAACAAAAAAGCTAGGCTACATCAAAAGCTAAGCTCCTACCTCTACTTTTGTCACTCAAGACACCCCTAATATAATCTCACTCTAATGTAGATGACTAAAGTAGGTCAGAGTATTGGGCTCTAGAAGTTACTATTTCTCTCCACTGTCTAGAAAGGGAGCCTAAGATAGCAAGTCAGATGTAGGCATCTACACTGTGAACACCTAGACAACGTCAGATAAATCCCATGTAATGGCAGGATTTCAAATAAATTTTTTGCTCTGGAGAAAGCAATGACTCTTTGCCAAATTAAAAGGCAAAGGAAGCAAGCATGTAGGTTTTTTGGTTGTTTGTTTTTTTTTTTCTCTTTGTCTAGCCAAAATTCAAGTCACAAAGCTTATTCTGCCACCTCAGCAGTATTGCATTTATACCGCATAAAAATTCATCTCATTCTCAAGAAAACTGCACATCCTGTAATGCATTGTAGAAAATAGTTCCACTGCTGCACTGTGGCCACTTACACAAAAAGTGTGACAAGGAAACTATAATCTGGCCATGTGGATCTCTGACCCACAGAGATATTGCAAGATGACAGGAGAGAGAGAAACTAAGAAATCATTGTGCTTTCATGGCATCCCTTTCATTCCCAGGTACAAAGGAAATATTCTTTCTATTTTTAGAAGGAATGTATCAGATCTTTCTGGATGTAAACCCTTTAGCTATAGCAACAGTAATACCTGAATTTTGGGGTTTAGCTGCTTTATTTGTAAGTAACTGTAATCACTCTGTTTAGAACCCTGAGCTACAGACAAACCAGTATAAATGGGGTTTGGCATCTTCTATGAACCCGTGAGCAAGAACCTCCATAGTATTTAGTGCCTAAACACAATCTGTGAATTCTTTATGTTTCCTTAATTTTCATTTTGAAATACACAATTCTGCTCCAGAATATTTGAAACTTTTAATCTCGTTTTAGGCTGAAGCAGAATGTTCCAAGTCAGAGAGCTATATTGTAGCTTAATTACACGGCCAGGTTGGGTGTGTGAAAATAGCCACCGCACACTGGAGAATAAATTGTTGGGTTTGGTTTTTCTTGATTTACAAGTTGCTATAAGAGATGCCTGTTCCCAGGGAGTGGTGAAAAGTAGGGGTGTGTTAAACAGGTTTAAGAACATTTTAAAGAGACACTGTCAGGTTTGAGACACAGTAGATTTGGTTTACTTCCTCCTTCCTTCCAAATAACATTTTCTGTTTATGTGGTTACAAACAGCTGAGCTGCACCCTGCCTCTATTTCAGTGATATCACAAAATCCAGTGTAGCAGTTATGTGTCACACTGGTCACTCTCTCTGTCTTTTTTTTCTTTTTTTCAATTATTCATGAAATGAAACTGCCAGAACTGCTGTTTTTCACATCCGTTGGAGAGCAGAATTCACATGCCATCGAGTCCAGCCAGTAAAATTTTGTGGGTTTCTGTAAAAATAGCTGTGGTGAGGAGAAGCAACACTTGAATCAAACTCTTTCTCCACTCAGAGACGTACAGAAGTTATTTGCTAGTGTTGCACGAAATACCACAGTCCAAAGTCTGGGCTGCAAGTTCCCAGGAATCTTGTCAAAAGTCACATAATTTTGAACATAAATTTTCTTGTTTCTCGGAAGTCCTGTAGGGAGAATGGACATAATTTTAAAATCTTTTATATACATAGCATTGGCTTTGAGCCTTTGAGAACTACTGGGTATTTTCTCCTTCTGGGTATCCTACTGGAACTAAGGATAATTCCAGCTGAAAATGAGAGCAATCTTTCTTAAATGGATTTCACAAGAGATGACTGGAATATCCATTTCAATCTCTTGCTTGGTATAGGGGAATAGAATTAGCAGAGGACAATGTATATACAAACTTCAGCCTGCCATTATTGCAAATAACACTGAAGTCTTTGAAAGGTTTCAACCTCACTCTCTAGGGAATATTTTTAAATTGTTTTTTTGTTGTTGTTGTTTTTTTGTTTTGTTTTGTTTTTCTCCCAGCTGGTAAATACGTTAGATTTTGGATCTCTCCTGTAGCATTATATTACAGTACTTCCAGTGCTATCCAATGTTCTCTATAATAGATACATTCATCACCAAAAAGTCCAGTATTTATTTATTTGAGAAAATACATCTTTTGAATTCCCCCTTCCAAAGGTAATAAGAGAGCACCATGACAAACACAAAAATCATTGTTAGCCAGACCAAAACTTAGTTCACAAAAAGAGCAGAGTGGGGACATGACTTGCAAGTGTAACTGTTTGGAAAAAGCAGAGCAGATGGAGACTGAAATTTGAAAGTAGGTAGCAAAGTAACTGAACAGCAGCTGAAATAAAAATGAAGTAGGAGGATGTCAAAGAGAAAATGGAATAAAGCAGAAAAGGATCTAGAAGGTCAGTCTGATCTCATATACTGACAGTGCAAATACTTGTATATAAAGATTGTTTCCTACTGTTTTTTAAGCAATGATAGAAGTGTTTATATAAAAAATAACACAACTCTTTCCCCAGAAATCTTACATTTTAGAAAAACTGCAATCAAATGAAGAGAAACAGGATGAGCAGTGATGTTACATGAGAACTATGTCATGAACAATGTGTGGCATGTCAACTATTCCTTTCACATGGCTTCTGACTGGGACAGATGAACATCTGAATTATGCTGCAGAAGGTGCAAATAAAGGCAAATGCACTGGATGAGGAAGGGTGACAATGCCACAAACAGGCAGCCCTCTGAGGCTCATGCAGAATCAGTTATAGGAGCTTGACACAATTTTTCTCAGGGTTTGGTAAGGTCAGCATTCAGGAAACACCACAAAGCTTGTCATGAATCAGTATCTCTGTCACTTATCTAACTGTACAGTGCAGTGATCCAGTAAACGGCTGTTGACAATAAGTTTTGCAGTGAACAGCAAGGGTGTGGTTTCATTATCAGTTTAAACTAATCTATTGCCACATCCCAACCAAAAGGAACAATTCTGCTTTCCCTGTCCTGTCCTTGGCCATCTTTTTCCACTAGTCCCTTCAATTGCCTCAGTCAGATCAGTAAATGAATCCTATTCACCAGAAGTCTCACAATCAAAAGAACTGAAGCAAAACATGTGGCAAAAAAGAAAGATACAGGATAGAACAAGACCACCTCATAGTCATAGTGTGCTGTTAGGTGGTTTACACCTGTCAGGAAATCAGCTCTTAAAGCTAGCATCTTAATTTACCAACTACTGAAACAAAAGGACAATTCACACCTTAAAGTCAATATTTTAACTTCTTTGTAAATTCAGTCTTATTGTTATTATTGATATCCCTTCAGCAGAGTATTTCCCCTGTCCTAACAGCCACAGATTTTTTAATACAAGATAAGTGTCCCCAGGATTTTAATTAAAATGTCTTGCCAACACTTAGAAGGAACCATCTGTGGCCTTTCAGAGTATGTCCTAAGTTTCTTGAAGTACTGCATTAACTTTCCTCTCATCTACAAATTGCACCTTGCTCAAATCTCTACATGTACACATGTGGGAAAAGCTATTAAAAACATAATTGGGTAATATGGGTAATTTCCCAATAATTACCCATACATCTTCATTTCTGTATGGAGGAACTTTTTCTGTTCTCAACGTTTTTCATCTTAGTGGTCTTCGATATCTTTCAGGCACTACTGGGAAGGGCAAAACTTGAGGATGGGATTTGAGTGACAGGAATCATTACCAGTTTAGATATTAAGGAAGTCATCTGATCTCCAAAGCAGTCAACAACTTAAAAGCTAAAAGAGATACTTTTTATATTTCTCCATCACTACCCTTGGAGACAGATTGTCCTGGTTTTGGCTGGGAGAGAGTTAATTCATAGTAGCATGCATGGTGCTATGTAGATTTGTGACCAAACCGGTGTTGAAAGCACAAGGATGTTTTAGATATTGCTGAGCAGTGCTTACACAGCATGAAACACTTTTCTCTTTCTCTCACAATCCCATCAGTGAGTTGACTGGGGGTGCACAAGAAGTTGGGAGGGGACACAGCTGGGACAGCTGACCCCAACTGACCAAAGGGATGTCCAATACCATGTGATATCATGCTCAGCAGTAAAAGCTAGGAGAAAGGAGGAAGGTGAGACATTCAGAGTTATATTGGTTTTCTTTCCAAATAAACATTACACGTGATGGAGCCCTGCTTCCCTGGAGTTGACTGAACACCTGCCTGCCAATGGAAAGCAGCAACTTAATTCCTTATTTTGCTTTGCTTGTGCATGCAGCTTTTGCCTACCTATTAAACTGTATTTCTCTCTTCCCATGAGGTTTCTCACTTTTACCCTTCTGATTTTGTCCCCCATTCTAACATGGGAAGAGTGAGTGAGAAACTGTGTGGTGCTTAGCTACATACTGGGGTTAACCCACAACACAGACTTTAATCAAATAATTGAATGGATGAGGTTGGAAGGGACTTTTTAAGAACATGTAGTCCAATGTCCCTGCTCAAGCACAATCAGCTGAAGTATGTTGCCCATGATGGTGTCCAGTTGGGCTTTGAATATCTGCAAGAATGGAGACTCCACAACCTCTCTGGACAATCTGTTCCAGTGCTTGACCAATCCCACAATAAAGAAGTGTTTTCTTGTGTTCAGATGGCATTTAATGATCCTTAATTCATGTCCATCGCCTCTTTTCCTTCTACTGGGCACTACTGAAAAGAATCTGGCTGCTTCTTCTTCATTCACTCCCTTGATGAGATCTCCCTGAGCCTTCTCCAGGCTGAACAGTTCCAGCTCTCTCAGCCTCCCCTTATATGAAACATGCTCTAGTCCCTTATTCATCTTTGTGGCCATAAGTAAGTCCATATCTTTCTTGTATTGGGTAGTCCCCAACTGGACACAGTACTCCAGATGTGTCCTCGCCAGTGCTGAAGAAAAGGATTGCCTCCCTTGACCTGCTGACAATGCTGTTACTGATGTAGTCCAGGAGACTGATGGCCTTGTTTGCTATGAGGGTGCATTGTTGGCTCATGGTCATCTTGTTGTCCACCTCCTGGATAACTTCCACTCCAAGAACCTGCTCAGCAAAGCCACTTTCCAGTCAGTGGGCCTCCAGAATGTACTGGTGCCTTGGGTTATTCCTCCCCAGATATAAGACTTTGCCTTTACCCTTGTTGAAGTTGATAAGATTCCCCTCTGCCCTGTTCTTCAGCGTGTCAAGGCCCCTCTGAGTGGTGGCACCACCATCTGGCACATCAAACAGTTCGCCCAGTTTTGTATCATCTGTGAACCTGCTGAAAATTCACTCTTCTCCTTCACCCAGGTCATTAATGAGGATGGTGAACAGTGCTGGCCCCAGTATTAAACCCTGGGATACATCACGAGGGACTTCAAGCACCTAAAGCATAGACCTTGTTATGATTGACAATTTCTCTTCTCCCTAAGCTGTATGTACGCTATATAAATTGCTACTTCCTCAAAGGGAAGACCAACCCAGAATTAATAACTTTTGAAAGCAGTCCATGCTCACTCTGTAATTATGTGCAACTTCATGGAACAGTGCTAACCTGTTTCCTTCCTCTTTTTCTCCCATCCTTGCCACATCCCGTCTTCTACCATTGTAGGTAGAAAAGATTAAGGGCTTCCTTGAACTGTTCATTTAATAGTGAACAAGAAGGAAGGAGGTAATCACCCATACATTGGCAACTCTATAATTATAGTCAATGAAATGTAAACTCTCCACTTCTGCCTTCTAATTAATTTATTATAATTACTAAAATGTACTGATTTATTTCCATTCTTCTGTTGCAACAGAGCTGAGTATTAAAAAATGTGCAAAAAGAAAGAATAGTACAAGTTCCCAAACTGAAATTCATATACAGGACACTGTTTAAATGTAAATATAAATCTGTATTAGAAGCAAAGGAGATGAATGTAATAAATAAGCATATTATATTGCAAT
Organism: Athene noctua; assembly: GCF_965140245.1. Classification (NCBI taxonomy): domain Eukaryota; kingdom Metazoa; phylum Chordata; class Aves; order Strigiformes; family Strigidae; genus Athene; species Athene noctua. The sequence continues at coordinate 218,516,842 of NC_134037.1, forward strand.
GCTCCCACTGAGTCAAACAGTAATCACTTGCAGTTTTGTGCAAGTACTAAAGGTGTTGCTCTGTGATGAACATCCAAGCTCATCTGAATACACAGGCATCTCATAAACAGTAATACTATGAAAGGTAAAATATATAACAGCTTTGATTTATTCAACGAGGTACAGAATATGCATTCAGGCAAATATATGAACACACAGTAGAAGCAGACATCATAGATAGTGTACAGATGAGGGAAACTTTAACCACTACTTAATATATTTTAATTCCATGGTAAATTTCATGTTTGTAAAAATAAATATAAGTTTACCAAGCTTAAATATGGTCATGTACAAAATTAATGTTCCAAATGACAAGCTTTCTCTATAGTTGCCATGAGCAGTGTGCCATAAAAACAGGAGGCCCAGCTCTGGCCCCTGGGCTACTCATGTAGAGTCTCTGAACACAAGGTGGCCACATGTCCTTTGTATTTCTTTCTCCTCAATTTGTGTTCAATGGAGTGGTCCTTAGTCAGTACTTCGAAGTAATGATGGTGGACACCCATCTGTTTCTGGTTCTAGACGGACAGAGCTCAGAATAAGGCACTTGCAAGTCAGATATAAGACATTCCCTGCCCTCAGTATTTTGTATTGACCACTCCTAGGTGACTGCAGAAAGGGAAAGGGAATTTCAGGTGGCTCCATATTCAGGGGTCTCTGACTTCATGCATCATTTAAAGCAGGCAGTGATGGCCTGACTCAGAGTTTTGCATGCCAAAGTAAGTGACAGACACCTCACTGCATCCTCTGGCTATGTCTGACCTTCCCTGAACTGCTCTGATGTTCTTGCTTGAGACCTCTATAAGTTCTCCCCATAAATCCAGGGAGAAACTGATGACTAAGGACAGGCACAAGTTCTAAAATCCTCACAAAACAGCACCAAACACAAGGGGTTACATTACTCCCTTGTAAGAGATACAAGGAGGTATCTGCTTACCTCTGTGAGTAGATAAGGATTTTCAGTACATGTGCTTAGACATGTCCAGGTATGAAACGTTATGGGTTTGGGGCAGGCACCTACCCCAGCTATTGCTGCCTCTACCTCCCAGTCCCATGCAGTGCCTCCAAGTCACAGCAGCTATGATGTTTTGTTACACCAAAGCTTCAAGGAAGGATCAGGTTTGAGAGCTTCTGCTATATTTCAGAATCACTTAGTACAATAGACAGAAAAATCTGTGATGGGTTTATGCATTATTTCTGGCACCACGAGATGAATCTTCAGGAGGTCACTCAAGCTGTATGAACAGATTTATTATCTTCACGCTAGAGAGCGAGCAGTGCCCTTACTTCTGTCTGCAGTTCCTTGTCCCTTCTTCTGAGGTGTATGGCTCTGGGCTAGATCAAAAACAAGTTACTGGCCTGGGTGGTGTATAGGTCTAATCTAGTGTGTCCATACCTCTACAATGGAAAGCATTAAAAGCAGAAGTGCCTTTCTTTCTACCAGCCTGCACAATAGAAAATAGGGATTCAAAATGTGTCACTGGCATTGAAACGTTACAAATACCGAAGTCAAGTTTCCCTTCACTTAAACTGTAATACTTGATTTAGTTTTCCACACTGTTTCTCACAAAACAAATATTTTCACTGAGATAATCTTTAGCCCAAAGATCACAGGACAGGACAACAAACACAAGTCTAAAGAGGATACATAGTGTTAATTTAATTTAATTTAATCACAATTTACATAAATGCAATACTTTAAGGAATTTTTTTTTTTTTCCAAAAGAACTTCCTCAAAGGATGATAGGGTAAGAAACTCTATACATATTATTACAAACAATTACTTAGAGGTGAATTTAATAATTTGAATTATATTGTGTAATCTTGAGGTTTCCCACATTTTAAAAAAATCATTAATTCCACTTGCACAGCTTTACAGTTGCTTTTAGATACCGGCAGTGCCTTTTTCCTCCTGTAACTAAGTCCTGCCTTCCATCCCCTTGGAAGAACACTGTCTCAGTCCCACTCTGCCTGAAGTAATATATAGACTCAGATAATGTTCATCTCATGGGGCAACTGCAGAGAATAAAAAAAGCCCCTTATCTTACCATGATCCAAGACAAAAGCAGCTGTTCCAAGATCAGTGGGATTTACCTATAGACCTCACATATAGACCCTACTTTCTTCAGAAGCTGTAGTACAGAGCTACATCCACAGCAATCCCTTCCTTAGTTTACATCTCCTGACAGATGATTTTAGAATTCATACTAAAGCAAATGTATGCTTCAATGCAGAAAGATCTCTGTCAAGAACAGGGGTCTCAGGTGCCAGTAGAAAATATAATGAAAGTTACTTCCCCCCTTCCATGTATTCTCCATTAAAAGCGCTATTCAGTTAAGATTATTTCATAAATAAGGGTAATCTGACTGTAAAAAAATTTTGATTTTACTATTCAAGCAAGAAGGACTGGATAACAGAAACCGATCTAGACTTGAGCCATTCTTCAGTTCAGAGTTCACAGTAATGTTTCCAGTGGTAAAAATAACCCAGTATTTTAACAAGGTCGTTCTGCTGGAAAACTGACCTATAGAGTCTTATGCAGTTAGTCTTTTGAAAGGTTAAACAAATTGTTCCGTAAAATAAAATTGAAATCTATTGAAATTCTAAAAAACCTCAGCCCACCTCTTGCCTGTCTCTATAAAAATGTAAATTCCATAGGCAGGTCATTGTATTTGGAGTTTTCTAGCCCCTTACATGTATGTATGTCTCTGTAGATATCTGCCTGGTTTGGAGCAAGCAACTTGGTGTCTACCTCACATCTAAACTGGGTGAGGAGTATTCAGAGGTAATACTCCCCTGAAGAAGACCTGAAAAAAGTTTGGTGCAATACGTATTTTGGGGGGTTTCCTAATCCAGCAGTCAGTTCTGGGCACTTCAAAAAACAGAGTTGATGCAGATGCTTTATTATAAAATAAATGTGACCGTAGCTGGTGCAGCAGCAAGGGACCTCTCTTTTATTCATAGTTGGTGACATACTGTTTCATTTGTGATTGGCACCCTGCTTGTATCTAGGAAAAAAAAGGTGGCCACAGCTGTGCTGCCTCCTATCTAATAAACCAGCAGTTACTATGCTGTCCTAAGTGAAAGACAATGCAGTTGCTTAGTCTGGGTATTAACTCATTTATATTTTGCATGTTCTCAAAGAGAAAGCACAAGGGAAAAGCAGGAACTGAAACCCTTTTCCTAAGGAAAATGTCCAAACTACAAATTCTGAAGACAGAAGGTTCCATCTTCCTACACATCAGACGCTCAGAAAAATAAGTATGCTGTGTTTTTCAGAGGGTGCCTGTGGTGCAACTAAGTGTCGTTTAGTTATTTTGCACTAGCTACAAGAGTGGGCAAACAAACAGAATTGCTGCATCTAGATTTTGCAACAAAAACGCATGAATAAAAACCACCTTATAGCTATTGAAGTTATTGCCATACTTGCGTTGTATGAAGTGCTGTTTGAGTTTAGCAATACCAGCATATTTTTACTTTTTCCAAACATATATAACAGAAAGTATAAGAGCAGTTTATTTTGTCTTAGAAAGTGAAAGAGATGTAAAACATCGCTTGTACTGTCTATATATGCTTTTATCTGACCACAGGCCTCCTGCCGCATTTCACAAGGTAGATCCACAACTTGCGTCTTCTAGCTCTGCTCTACTCAACCTCCTGGGAAAAAAAAAAAAAAAAAAAAAAGATTTCAAAGCTCAGCACAAAATCTCTCCCTTTTTCTTCCTGCAGCACAATTGAGCTTTTGAATCCACCAGTTCTGCTACTAAAATGCTATGGTTGTTATAAAGTGTGAAAGTTACTTTATAGCTTGAGATATACAGGGAGAGATTGTCCACATGAGCCTACCTCAAAACTTCCAGGTGGTTTAGCTACCCCTTTCTAGACTTCATCCTGAGCACACACTTGCCTGCGAGAGTAACGAACGCATCTCAATAACCATAGTGTGACCCTTTTTATTCATGCGCATTTGTCTTCAGTTAACAACAAAACTCACACAAAATTTGCATCCACAAGAGGGATTCTAACATTTAAACCAAATAACTGATACTCTTGTTTCTGAACAGATCATGCAGCAAAGACCAAATTAAGATACTTGACAGCCTTTAGTCTGGGAGCCAGTGCAAATACCTTTTCATAAAAGAAATATTTAAGCTTACTATATCCACTTGCCTATTTGTAAGGCAGATTCCCTGGAAACTGAGACCGATTACCGATTTAAAGTTATCGATTCTAGAACATACTTACAATTTAGTGCAATTTGCAGTTTGAGCACTAGGTGGAAATAGAGCAATGAAAATAAGACCCTTTATCAAATCTTCAGCACAACAAATGGAAGAGCTTTCTCCAACACACAGGACTGAAATCCCAGAGGGAGAAATGGCAGCTTAAATCTGCTTCATTTTATTGAGGACCTCTTTCATTCTCATTTCTTGCACACAAGAATATGAGAAAATATTCTCTCCAAGTCTTTGTGAACTTGATGTTTAAATTTTCTTTCCTTGCTTACTTGGGGATTACTTAAATTTGGGGATACACATATTCAGAGCACTCTGACATATTTCTATTGATTGTTGTTCAAGTATTTAAGCAGAAATCAGTACCTGAATTAGACATGTAGCAATTTTTCCTCTATTGCTATTGCAGTTCTGCAAAACTTTAGGTTAAACACATACTTAAACTGAGCTGCTTTTTATCTGCTGACATTTGCTTGTCATATATTTAAAACGAGTTAAATAGTGAAAATAGAATCTAATGCTTTCCTTTCACTTGCTGCATGCTTATGCAACAAGAAAAGCACAGCTAGAAAAGTCACCCTAATGTTATTCCTTTGCATAACTCAGTTCAAGGCTCCTCTTAAGTATAATTCTATTTTTTTTTTTCAGCTCAGGAAAGAGAACTGAAATGATATTTAGTTTTGGATGATAGCCATCTTTCAGATACTGTGTTGCTTATGGAAAACTTGGCTCCAGAAAAATCCATGTGCAGAATGCAACTGCAGCAAAAGCCCACAGAAATGAGGAATGATGTAGCACTTCATTGGAAACCACAAAGCAGAAATAAGCTGCAGAACAGCAGTGCTGGTCTAAGCATGCATGGTCAGGATGGAACATCCAGTCATTCTCGTATTACTTCCAAAAAATTATCAACCTTAGTGTTAGTGTAAGACAATCCATTTGAAAGGATACAGTCATGATTTATGCAGCCTTACAAGAGACTGACCTAGTCATCCCTCACCCATTTCAATACTGTCTGCAGAGCTTGAAAGGTCTGGGTTAAGAAGCTGATATAGTAGTAAGGGACATCTCTAGTTTTAGTTAGAGTTCATGACATGCTGTTTCATTTGTGATTGATACCCTGCTTGTATCCAGAATAAATACATAGCCATGAGGTTTCCTGCAATATTTTAATTTCTCCCAAATTCTTATAATTTTTTTAATTAAAGCATTGTTGATTACCAATAACTTGTTTTATTTCATTCTGCATGTTTACCCAAGTTCTGCCTCTTTGCCCACATTAAGAAGGCAGGTACTAGTATCATAGGCCAGTATCACAAATTGTTTGAAACAGATTTCAACTGCCTGAGGTGACTTAGTCAATTGGCTCAGATGCCAGAGCAAGTATTCATACCGGTGGAATGCAAGTCAAAAAAATCTTAACTGAGCTTGAAACCTGTTGAAGCCTAGGGAGTAACTAAGCCTATTGTTCCTGATCCAAGTAAATACAACCTTCTATCTACTGGGTATTTCCATTCAGTATGCTATGATTCAATATGTTTATTGATTTCGAGTACGATTTTCTAAACTCTGTAGGAACAAATGCTAAGCTAAACTCAAAAAGCAAATATCAGGTAGGTGCAATCCTTCCTGAAGAAAGTTTGTGCGTGATGGATGCAAGGAAGCTTAGATAGTGCCAGTTGCCACTGAATTAACCCACTGATGGGATACTGTATATTTTTTCAAAGCTTTTTGAAAATTAAAAGCAAATAAATACTGTAGAACAAGTAGTTTCTTTGTCCCTCACAAGATGTTCCTCCCAATCTTTATCCTTAAGGTCATCTTTTAGAGGAGAAGGCACATGTTAAATAGCATGGAAATCTCCTTGCAGTACAATAAAACAGTGTCAGTGATCCTTCACTTATGATTGAAAGGTAATGAAATCCTAAATACAATATAGCAATTGATAAATGCAGAATGGCAACACATTTTAAGCAACCAGGTTCTTGCATACATTCAGTATTGTCCTTGCTTGAAACAGTGTCAGAATGTACTGGCACGTCTTTTCTTTGTCCTGTTATTCTAACTCTGTTAAGTATGTAGGAACTAGTTTTTATATAAATGGGACTTTTTAGTACAGTCTAGCTACATGACTGAACAGTTTCCTAATGCCAGTTTAAAGAAGTCACATGTTAGTAATGAACTGAGAAGAAAAAATAACTTCTCTGGACAATCAGAATGCAGATTACACATGACAGGAGTGCAGGGGAAATGCTACTTGTAAATTAAGCAGAGGTTATATGGAAAACAGTGAAAGTCAAACACAGGTGATTTTTTTTTTAATTCCAAATTAATCCCCACAATTAACTAATCAATTAATTTCAAGTTCCACAAGTAAGTTTATTGCTATACATAGACTTACCAATTTTGGCACTGAAGAGTATAGCTCAGGAGAGCTTTCCAGATGCAAACACTTCCACTGCTTATAAAGCCATTGATTTATTGACCACTGAATAGAAGACCCCTAATGTGCCTCCAGTTACTACTTCCTACGGCTAAAATCCCTTTTCCACCAAGATTTGAGTTTCAGGTTAAAGCAGACTGAAACATTGCCTCTGCTGTTATCTACTCTTGCTGGTTGGCAGTTGCTGTTGGTAACTGAAAGTGTTACTAGGAGTGGTTTTGGCTTTGGATAAGATAGTTGTGAGTCAACATGCGGGATAAATCCAGACATGCCCAGTTTTCCTCCTGCTCTGTAAACGAAGTGATCTGATACAGAAATCTGAGTTTGATGATATTTAGATGCAATAAATACATCTGCCTTTTGGACACACAAAAACTGCCTTCATACTGAGACCAATAGGCATATGATACAGGTTATTTTTTGAGGCACTCTAAAATGCAATGTCTTCCTTGCCTGTAAGGCCAAACATGAGTCATAAGCATCAAGAGTAAGATCCTGGCTGCTCTAAAGGCAAGAACAAAATCCCATTGATCTCAAAAGAATAATGGCATTGCCCAAACGTATTGCAGGCCACTTTGGAGTAGGCTTCCCACAGACCCCATTTCTCCCTCTCCATCTTATTCTTCTGGCCACTTCATTGCATCTTCTCTCATCCTTGCTACCAGCCAGTTTCCTCTACCAGAAAAATCCCTTATGACAAATTTCCCTGTCTTGTTTCCACTGTTTCCTCAAACAGGCTGCCTTTATATTCTAGCTTGTTTTGATTGAGTTAAATTCCAGTGTAATCTGAAATCTTTACACTAAATTTTTTTCCAGGTGAATAGCTGAGTTGAAGGAAGGGTCATTAAGCTGAGTTCTTTAAGCATGTCTTCATGCTACACATCATGTGGATAGTAATTTGCTTTCCTGGGTTGATAACACACACAAGTCTTCACAGTGTAGAATATCTTCTGCAGACAGACTGGATTTTAAGCAGGTGACCAGCAGGATTCTGTATTAATTCACTGAAGCTACTAATTGCCACTGTAAAAAATGGAATCGTGTATATAAAATGTTAAAGGAATATATTTATAGGCAAACTGGAACTGTGCTTTAGCATCAGAGAATGTCGGGAATTTGTGTTTCAAATGTATAGAAATAAGCTGGTCATAGATAGAAAAAGACATATACAGCCATATTCTTTGCAGATTCTACCTAATCCTTCTATTTCCAATAAACTGAAGAGACAGACATAAACACAGTTTTCAAAATGGTTGTTAAATTCAAGGAGAAATGACGACATGGAATTAAAGAAATAGGACTGACTCCAGTGAAGTCAGAATTTCTCCAAGTGGTTACTTGTATCACCTGCTTATCCACTAATGATTCTGCATTTTTTTGTCCCTATAATATTGTAGAATCACAAGCATGGAAGAGAACACTTTGATCGTTACTCTGACATCCTGTAAAGGCCATTGACATCCTGTAAAGACCACTGAACTGCTCTGAATTTCATTTATATTAGAATATATTTTTTCAGATAAAGTGGATAATATTATAATTTATCAGACAGTGCAGTATACATTATGCTTTAGGATTGATTATAGAAAGCTGGATCTTTGCTGCAATGCTGCATTTGTAACACTGTTACTTGTAGAATTTGTGTGCAGAGCATAACAAAATTTTCTCATTACTCAAATTAGGCCATCAAACTGGCAGGCCATGGACGAATTCTCCAATGGTCCTCAGATCATTTTCCATCATCTTTTAACACTGTAAAATTTATTTGCCATCAGATCTTTGAATAAACAGATATAAAGTAATCATTGCCTTAGTTGTCAAAGAGTTTGACAGCCATGATTAAAACTTAAGCATCTTAGATGCAGAGCTGCTGCTTGTAAGGTACTTTTAGAAGTACAAGCCTTATCTAAAGCCAAAAGTAGTTTATCTGTGTGGTCTGCTGAGCTTTTGGATGCTGGTCCTCACCTTCATAACTAAAAGATACTGAAAGTAGTTCATTATGAGTTCTCATAATGCACAGATGTACGCATGTATGAACATCCTCTTTGTGTTTAATGCAGTCACCACATCAAATATATTTTATTTAATATATATATATTTAATATGTATATATTAGACTGGTGGACTGAATGATATTATTGTGATAGCATAAACTACAACAATTATACAACCAAATCAACCAGTATCTGCTAATACTCAGTGGACAGTACTGAAAATACCACTTATACATTATTAGGTTGACACAATAATTCTCTATCGAACTAATTCATAACTAACAATATCTTAGAATATTTAACACGCTTGATCATAAAATCATAGTGAATGCTTAAGTAACAGTTTTAACAGTATTTTAATAAGACAACAGTGTCTATTTAATGTCAGTTGGCAATGACTGTAATTCTACAAAATGTACACTGAGAGTCTGTGATTCTTGGATAGAAATTCAGGACATGTTAATTTTACAATGTCTGTTCTCCATCACCCCATCAAAACCTTTGATTCAGTGCCCCTTGCAAAATGGCAGAAGTTCAAGAACATATCAAGGAGTGGAGAGCTTAAAGCACACAGTCACTAACAAGTATTATCATGCACTTAGAATAATTGCTACTAAAAAAAGCCAGTAGCTATCAAGCAGAATTTTAATCTTAATTCAGAATAACTACAGTGTGTTAAGCCCCCCTCTGCAGTTTCTAACTGGAGATACTTTAAAATATTTTCCTTTCCAGCTGGAATGAAGAGAACTATTGAAGAACTCTTACTGACTGGCATTTCCTCAAAGTACTGAGGAAATCACAACAGACTTTCAGTTACAAGTAGACACAACTTCTCATTCATTGCATAAAACAGCAATCTAAAAACAAGTTGGATTTTGTGATAACACGTCTTCTTACAGCTATGTTTTAAATAGAAACCTATTTGGCACGTGAAAAATGAAATCTTGTCTTTCTATGCATGATATACAGAAGGTGTGACTTGTATCTTAAGAATGCTTTCAATTCATAGTGTTTTGTGTTAAGCCACTGTACTGTGTCTTCTATGACTCTAAAGAAGATTAAACTCAAATTATGGGCATGCATACTATACATGAATTGAAATACACTGCTTTTGGTCTTCAATAAAGAAATCACAAAATGAAGTAGATCATTACAATGTAGTATGGACATGTGGTACTTTAGCACATTACTAGAAAAAATGCAAAAATTGACTTCTGGAGGTCAGATTGTTTCTTTCACAGAAGGTAACTCAGGAATAAATGCCTGCATCCATTCTTCAGAATTGAAATGACACATCTTAAACCATTCCAAGCCAAAAAGGGCAAGTGCCAGTTTTAAAGATGGCAAGAAATTCTTGTAACATCTGCTGTGAACAAAGCCAGCCCTGGTAGCTAAAACAGAAGGGAATATAACGTAATTACCTCCAGTGTTCTCAGGGGCCTTGCTCATATTCATAATCGTGAGAATTAAAGGTATACATCACTCTTCCCATTAACTAAGCTGTTTCTACAGGTGTGATGTAAGAAGAAATAAAATTATGGAGGGATAAACTGTCTTCAGGAGGACTGTCACTGGGTCGTTTAGCTTCATCGCGCAGAGTGGCTGTATGTGAAAGCTTTTTATTCACAAAGTAGCAGGGAGAAATATCTCCTCTCTTGCTTTGCTAGTGGAGAGCGTGCAGGCTAGCAGACAAAGAAGTCAGCTGGTCACTTCAGCTTTGTCAAACTGGTGATCTCACCCTCTCCTCCCACTATTACAGAGTAAAGAATTGCTACGATTTGACTGATTGGCTTTATTTTATTACCTACTCTCCTGACATGTGAGAGAAGTTAACGCCCAGTTCTTGGCTGCTTAAATTAATTTGGAATTATTGGACAGAAGCCAGCTGATGATGACAGTGCTTGGGATTTTCTCCTCCCTATAGAAAAAAGAAAACAGTGCTGGACAGTTACATCAGAGTTTTTAACAAAGCATTAATAAATCATGTGATGATTACTGATACTGATGATTACTCACAAGCAGTACTTTAGACCTCAAGTTCTTGAAAAGAACCAGGTGCTTAAAAATATGTATTCCAATGATTTGTTGTGGACTGAGAATGTTTTCCTTCTCTGTACTGTTTAATGGTATGAAATAAATTAATCACAGAAATACTATGAAAAAGTTATTGCTTAATTCAATGTTATGTCTGTATAAAAGTACAACTAGTACGAATAGAGTCTGCTGCATTTTGACAATTGTTACTTATGAACAGACTGCCTAGCTATATTCATTGCTCATTTAATAATGGAGTTTAAATTTGCCTAGCAAGCAAAGAAAAATGTTGATAAAAAAAGCCCTGTTTCTCACTGTCATGGAAAATAGCAACATTATTTTGACAGTTAGATTGATTATCTACAGAACTGAGAAACGGATGCTGAAAAAAATCTACATGCACAAAATCTATATAAGGAATTTGTGGGAGAACAAAAATTAGGAGAATGTCTATTGAATAAACTCTTTCAGAAGTGTGTCACTTGATCTACCTTGTTATTTTGCACACTGGCAAAGTGCTGAAAAAACATTTTATACAGTTTGGCTCTTGCGTTTCTTCCTTGCTTTGTGGTGTTACATCCAATCCTGAATGTTCTGCCACCCTGTTTTTTTATTTCTTTAAACAAAAGCTGCTGCTTTGATCATCTGTAGCATGTGCCAAGACACAAGACAGATGCTCCAACGGTGCAGTTGTGCACCCTCAGAAGAAATCTTATTATTGGAGAAAAAATGATCACTGCATTTGGGATTAAATACAGGATTTACTCTTCCTTTGTTTATTCTCCTGCTGCAGACAAAGTGCAGCTGCCTCTGAGAACGGCTATGTAATCATAGTCAGGAGGGGTGTGTGATTAATGCAAAGGATTGGGTAGGAGAAGATACAGATTTTTATTCTGATCTTCCATCTTCACCTAGGCAAATCCCCTAATTGTGAGATGCATTACTTCCACTCTTTAGTGGAGCTGACCCTGGTAAATCTCCATTCTTGAATGTATGTAAACAGGATATTTAGAAACAAAATGAAAATTCATGTTTGATTATTTACTGTTTTCAAGGGATATTAAGTAACTTGCAGTCCTTCCCTAGAAACAAAAGGATTTCACTACTTTATAAAGAAGAAAAAGCTGCAAGGATGGACAGGAGGAACACCACTGCATACCTAAGCTTCTTCTGGGGAGGCAGTGCCCATGGCTACTTGCTAATATCAGGGGAGGTGGAAAAGGGACTGAAGAGTCCCCACTGCTTGCAGAACTGGGAAGATAAAGGCAACATTACCTTCATCCATCCATCATGAAGCATGTCCCACTAGAGCTGTTACCACACTGCAAAATTTGTCTTTGCTGCCAAAGTGTTTTCAAAGGGCAGTCTTACACTAACATGTGCTGGCCAGCACATCCTGATACCATATTGAGAGGGCTTTTTATCGGTGTGGACTCAGTTTTTAAAAATTTATTTGTTTATTATTAATTCTCTTACCAGCTTAAGACCAGGCACTAAATTGGTCTTGAAAGCCAGAGGTAAGCAGTGGGCTCCTGCTCAGGATCCTCCACCACACACAGTCTTTTTGTCTCTTCACAGATCCACTATGGACCACACTACCTAGTCTCCAAGGCAAACATGTTAGAGAAGCAATAAGCCACAGGCAGTGGGGACATGAGCCAGTCTGTGGCAGTTTACCATGTCAGGGATTGGTCCCTTGCCTTCTCCTTTAGCAGTGTAGACGTAGCCAAGGGGTATGTGTCAAACTATGGCCAAAGGCATTTTAGTCAACACAGGCTGGGCAGCACACTCTCACACTGACTTCGTGATGAACATTGGATTACTTCAGCACAATGAAAAACTTGGAAGATATTTGAGGTTTTGGGTTGCCCAGAAGAAGTGTATTGCTATGGGATGAGTCAGTAGCTGAAAGCAGAGTCTTTACTGACAGTGAGAAGAGCACTGTGGGTTATCTAGGTTTTAATCTAAACTCTTCTCTGGACACTTTATTTGTCTTCCTATGATATTTCTGGGAAACAGTAGTTGAGGGACAAAGGGAAATTTTCATCTGGAGTAGAAGTTGTGGGAATTGTGAATGTGAAATGACATAACTGACAAATGGCATCAAAGCAAAGATCTATTTAGACCTGTCATGAGACACTGAGAGGGAAGGGAAGGGAAGGGAAGGGAAGGGAAGGGAAGGGAAGGGAAGGGAAGGGAAGGGAAGGGAAGGGAAGGGAAGGGAAGGGAAGGGAAGGGAAGGGAAGGGAAAAAGAAAGGCAGAGGGGTGGTGGGAAGGCTTTTTTTTTTTTTTTTTTTTAGACATAGAATCACAGAATGATAGAAGGGTTTGGGTTGGAAGGGATCTTCAGGATCATGCAGTTCCAAGCCCCCTGCCATGGTCAGGGACACCTTCCACTAGACCAAGTTGCTTAAAGCCCCGTCCAACCTGGTCTTGAACACTTCCAGGCAGGAGACATCCACAACCTCTCTCGGCAACCTATTCCAGGGTCTCACCACCCTCACAGTACAGAATTTCTTCCTTATACCTATTCTAAATCTACCCTCTTTCCATTTAAAACCATTATCTCTTGTCCTATCACTATACTTCCTGATAAAGAGTCCTTCCCCATCTTTCCTGTAGGCCCCCTTCAAGTACTGAAAGGCCACTATAAGGTCTTCCTGGACCCTTCTCTTATCCAGGCTGAACAATCCCAACTCTCTCAGCCTGTACTCATAAGGAAGGTGTCTCAGTCCCCTGATCATCTTTGTGGCCCTCCTCTGGACTGTCTCCAGCAGGTCCATGTCCTTCTTATCTTGGGAGCCCCAGAGCTGAACGAGTACTCCAGGTGGGGTTCCTGTAAAACTACACGAGTAAATAAAAGTTTATAATAGAAATTCTATAAAACGGACTTCAAGACTGACATATTCTGGGCTTCTTCTTGTTTTAACAGTTTTTGCTGTAGTAGAAATCTGTGCTCCATCTCCTTCCCATCCCTTAAAGTGTTTCTGACATAAGCATCGGGGATGTATTAACAATTCAGAATGACTCAGTCATGCTCTTCTGCCAGATCAAACCCAAGCGTGAACTCCATGGTTTCAGTTAGACACTTCAAATATGTACTTCTGAAAATAAACATTATCTCTTATTTCCTATGACCAGACAAGAAGAATCACATCTTAAATACAGTCTTGAAATATTTCTAGGAATACAAAACCAGTGATGATTATTAGTCAAAGTCATTCCCCTGTAAAGTATTTTCTAGGGATGATAGTTTAAATACAGTCATAGATTTCTACCAGAAATAACATTTATTGATACTTTGCTGTTATATTTTTGTACAAGTGAAATGAACCTATCCAATGACTGCATTCAATCTCACTCAAATGAAAAGAACAAAACGAAAAGTAAACTTATTCACTTTTTAATACGATTTCATCATCCTTTATTCTAAATCTCAGAGATATTTATGCTTAAACAAGAGTCAGTCACAGTTCATCATGTTGTTTCAGCTCTACATTTGTAGCAGTACAATGCCATTAGTCATTCCCAGAACCATAGCCATTAGAGATTGAAGTGACCTTTTAATGTCATCACATCCTACCCTGATTCCTACTATCCATGGTAACAGACTAATGCCAAACACACAATTATGACTTCACTGCAAAATGTAGCAAAGGAGAAGCTGATTTCCAGTTGTAAGCTAAATTTCAGAAGGCAGAAGCCTAGCCTTTGCTATGCAAATTAAAGTTATTTGCATTTAATTTGGAAGTTGTTTGGCAGTCAAAGTATTTCTAACCACCACCTTGCTTTGGATACCTAAATAAAAAATGGTTTGCTTCGAATAGAGGAAGGAAAATAAAAATGGCTAAGTCATGGAGAAATCAGTGTTTGATCCGGGAAACTTCCAAACCAAGAACAACTTTTTAGTAAAGCTGGGTGGCCATGGTTTATCTGCCCTCCTTACTCCCACTGAAGAGTGAAGGCCCCTGGTTTGAGGGGATGGGGATATAGACAGACCTGTGTCCACGCGATATAATGTGGACTCCAGTGTGAACTACTTCTCAGCTGTGTACCCCATCCCCCTGAAGGAACCATTTTGCTCCAGATCAGACTGAAGTAACGAGTCTGTAGTATGAGGAGTTGGAACCTGGGGTAAACACAGAGGTTGACCACCATTATGGTGTAAATGCACTTTTGGAGATCTGCAACTAGTTTCTACCTGGCTGGATGTATCTAGGTACATATATATCTGAAATGCATCACCATGTAAAGATAATTCAGCTTGGTTTAGACTAAATGCTATGTAACAGTGTCAATGTAACACTACATTTATGGTAATTAGCCCTTCCTCAGAGGTAGAAATAATTAGTCTGGACCATTGCCATGCTAATACAGATCTATTACTTGTAGGACCTGAACTAATGTGTATACAGGGCTATTTACTGAACCATACCTGCTCATTCCAAGTGCATTGCATTTCACTGAAACTCGCTTGTGAGTTTACTTGGTATACACATATTATTGTAACATGAAAAAAACAATAATCAACCTTCCTTTATTTGTGGTTAATGGAATTGCTATAGTAAATTTCTTTCACTCACAAGAAAAATTATGTAAGTGTTTGAACTACCCTCTCCCAATTTTTCAGGTAGGTAGTGAAAACATCACCAGGAGAAGTCCTAAAGCAATGAAGAGAGACTTCTGGTCCTTGGGAAAACTGCTTAAGGGGTCGGGGGCACAAATTGTGTTCTCCTCCATCCCTTTGGTTGGGGAGATGGATGAGGACGATTACAGGAGAATTCAGCAGATGAATGGGTGACTCCAAGACTGGTGTTACCATCAGGGCTTTGGATTCTTCAATCATGGGTTGGTACACAGGGCACCTGATCTCTTGACATTAGACGGAATGCACCTGTCCTGGAGAGGGAAGGGGATTTTGGGGCAGGAGTTAGCTGGCCTCATTAACAGAGCTTTAAACTAGATTTGAAGGGGGAAGGGGGCAAAACATCGCCCATCTGAAGTGCATGTATACCAATGCACACAGCATGGGTAACAAACAGGAGGAGCTTGAAGCCTTGATGAAACAGGAAAATTACGATGTTGTGGCTATTACAGAAACATGGTGGGATGTCTCTCATGACTGGAGTGTGCCAATTGATGGGTACAAGCTCTTTAGGAGGGACAGACAGGGAAAGAGAGGTGGTGGGGTGGCGCTGTATGTTAAGGACTGTTATGATTGCTTTGAGCACAAGTGTAGTGAAGACAGGGTGGAGTGTCTTTGCGTTAGAATCAGGGGGAAGGCCAACAGGGCAGATGTTGTAGTAGGAGTGTACTATAGGCCACCCAACCAGGACAGAGAGATGGACGAGATATTTTATAGGCACTTAGGTGAAATCTCATGATCACTTGCCCTTGTTCTTGTGGGTGACTTTAACTTCCCAGACATCTGCTGGAAATACAACATGGCAGAACGAGACCAGTCCCAGAGATTCCTAGAATGTGTGGGTGACAACTTCCTGATGCAGCTGGTGAGTAAACTGACCAGAGAAGGTGCCCTGATGGATCTCCTCTTTGTGAACAGAGAAGGACTGGTGGATGACGTGGAGGTTGGAGGTCGACTAGGGCATAGCGATCATGAAATAACAGAGTTCTCTATTCTTGGAGAGGTCAGGAGAGAGATAAGCAGGAGTGGCATTCTGGATTTCAGAAGGGCTGACTTTGTCTTGTTTAGGCACCTGCTTGAAAGGATCCCTTGGGAGATGGTCCTGAAGGGTATAGGGGCCCAGGAAGGCTGGGCGCTCTTAAGAAGGAAGTGTTAATGGCTCAGGAGCAGGCAGTCCCCAGGTGCTCTAAGAGAAGCTGATGCCAGAGAAGACCACCATGAATGAACAGGGAGCTTTAGCTGCAACTGGGAGAAAAGGAGAGTTTACAGCCTTTGGAAGAAGGGGCTAGCCACACACAGTGATTACAGAGAGACTGTGAGGCTATGCAGGGTGGAAATCAGAAGGGCTAAAGCCCAACTGGAAATTAATTTGGCCTCTGCAATCAAAGATAACAAGAAAAGTTTCTGTGAGTATGTCAGTAGCAAAAGAATGTCCAGGGACAGTCTCCATCCCCGGCTAGATGCAGGAGGAAATTTGGTAACAAGTGATGAGAAGAAGGCTGAGGTGCTTAATGCCTTCTTTGCCTCAGTCTTTTATAACAAGACCAGTTGTACTGAGGGAATCCAGCCTCCACAGCCAGAATACAGAGACTGGGAGAACGAGCCCCCTGCAATCCAGGAGACAGTCAGTGACCTGCTGCATCACACAGACATACACAAGTCTATGGGACCAGAGGGGATACACCCGAGGGTGCTGAAGAAGCTGGCTGAGGTGCTCGCCAGGCCACTTTCTATCATTTATGAGCAATCCTGGCTGACTGGGGAGGTCCCAACTGATTGGAAATTGGCCAATGTGACGCTCATCTATAAGAAGGGTCGAAAGGATGATCCGGGAAATTACAGGCCTGTCAGCTTGACTTCAATGCCCGGGAAGCTGGAGGAGCAGCTCATCCTAAACACCATCATGCAACACATGAGGGACAACCAGATGCTCAGGCCCAGTCAGCATGGGTTTATGAAAGGCAGGTCCTGCCTGACAAACCTGATCTCCTTCTATGACAGAGCAACCTGCTTATTGGATGAGGGAAATGCTGTGGATGTAATTTACCTTGACTTTAGCAAGGCTTTTGACACCATTTACCACAGCATTCTCCTGGCAAAAAATGACTACTCAAGGTTTGGAAAATCGCACACTTCGCTGGGTTAAAAACTGTCTGGATGGCCGGGCCCAAAGAGTTGTGGTGAACGGGTTAAATCCAGCTGGCAGCCAGTCACAAGTGGTGTCCCCCAAGACTCAGTTTTGGGGCCACTCCTGTGTAACATCTTTATTGATGATCTAGACGAGGGGATCGAGTGCACCCTCAGTCAGTTTGCAGATGACCCCAAGCTGGGTGGGAGTGTTGATGTGCTCGAGGGTAGGGAGGCTCTGCAGAGAGACCTGGACAGGCTGAAGCCATGGGCTGAGCCCAACTGGAGGAGTTTCCATAAGGCCAAATGCCGGGGGCTGCCCTTGGGCCACAACAACCCCCAGCAGCGCTACAGGCTTGGGGAGGAGTGGCTGAAGAGCTGCCAGTCAGAGAGGGACCTGGGGGTGCTGATTGACAGCCGGCTGAACAGGAGCCAGCAGTGTGCCCAGGGGACCAAGAAGGCCAATGGCATCCTGGCTTGTGTCAGCAATAGCGTGGCCAGCAGGGACAGGGAAGGGATCTGACCCCTGTCCTCGGCACTGGTGAGGCCGCCCCTCGATTCCTGTGTTCAGTTTTGGGCCCCTCACTACAAAAAGGACATTGAATGACTCGAGCGTGTCCAGAGAAGGGCAACGAAGCTGGTGCAGGGTCTGGAGCACAGGTCCTACGAGGAGCGGCTGAGGGAACTGGGGGTGTTTAGTCTGGAGAAGAGGAGGCTGAGGGGAGACCTCATCGCCCTCTACAGCTACCTGAAAGGAGGTTGCAGAGAGCTGGGGATGAGCCTCTTTAGCCTAGTAGAAAGTGACAGGACAAGAGGGAATGGCCTCAAGTTGAGCCAGGGAAAGTTCAGACTAGATATTAGGAAGCATTTCTTTACAGAAGGGGTTGTTAGGCGTTGGAATGGGCTGCCCAGGGAGGTGGTAGAGTCCCCATCCCTGGAGGTGTTCAAGAGTAGGGTCGATTTAGAGCTTAAGGATATGCTGTAGGTGGGAACTGTGCTAGGCGAACGGTTGGACTAGATGATCTCCAGAGTCCTTTCCAACCTAGATGATTCTGTGATTCGGTGAACTCCAAGTGTAATCACATCAAGATCATTGCCAAGAATTGAAATGTGTGATTCAGTTTCATAGCTAGACCTCTCTCTCTAATAGGATTTAAAGAAAATTCAGAAGAATTAAAAACCTCACAATCATTTCAGGGGTTCAGAGTCCTAAAGTATCTCATCTCTGGTATAAACCCACAGGCTATTGCAAGCAGAGAGCTGTGGTAATATAGCACTAGGGAAGAGCAAAGTGCTTAGACAAAGACATGTGTGAAAGGGAAATTATTTTGCAGTGAAGAATATTCATTTCCCACTGACATTTCAGTAATCAAACAGAACAAGAGAGTTACATTCTTAGTTTTTAATTTGTCTTTATTCAAACCAATTCATATTGAAATAAGAGATAGATTGAATTAGATAATTTCCCTTCAAAAGGACTGTGTAAGGACTTACTTAAGAAGTTGGCCCAGAGCTTTGTAAAATTCAGTGTTGGGAAACAGCATCTGTGGTTTTATATTTCAGGGATGATGCAAGATTTTTCAACCTTTATATTACAGCTTGTGCAAGCACTACTCTGTTACTTAACTCTAACAGATTTGCAGATGTGTCCATCTCCAAGGTAATGGGCACTGCATTTCTGTCATTCAAAAGGCTGAGATTCAAAATAAATCAAAGAATGAATTAATCCTATCCTCTCATCCTCTAAAAGCCTCTAAACACTACTTGGAGGGATCCTAGCAGAGATAATAATAGAGTTTTATACAGATACTCTTTAAAGAGTTTACAGAAAAAGATAAGAACTATTCATCTCTATTTTAGAAGCAAAAGACATGAGAGGGCTTTACTTGAGCCAATTATGAAGGCAGTGACTGCCAAAGCTCATTATAAATCTGGTCCAAGGTCTAGGCCTGCTATTACAACCCTTTCCCTCTGCCCATCCCCTGAAAAAATCCAATATGAGAGGACAGATGGGCAGAAGAAGGAAAGAAGGGAAGAAGGAAGAAAGGGAGGAAGAATAAGACAGACTTGTTCTGTAAAGCTAGAATTGATAATATTTTATGACAAGGTTAATAGATATTTTTCTTTGACTATTGAACATAAGACTTATAAAAAGCTTCATATGTTTATGGTTGATAATATCTGCAATGATGCAAGCTAAAATAACGGTTCTTTCTCAGGAATAAAGGCTGAGTTCAATGAAAGGACATAATGTTACGTGTACAAGCACTGGGAAACACCAACTGGCATTTTCCCTTTTGACCTGACATGACAGTGTTACATTCCAAATGAGAGCATTGCCAAGTCTCTGTTCAGCACAAAAACAACATCGAGGAAAATATTCTGTAGCAAACAAACAGAACTAAAAACTGTTTCAGTAAGAAAAAGTCATGCTTGTAGCCAACAGCATCTCTGAAAGTCTGTTTGTTCTGTTGCCTCCAATCTGACAGGCCCATGATGAATTAAATGAACTACAATCAAAAGAAGTGTTTGGGGTGAACTAGAAATGCTTTGTTTTCTTTTTTTCACACTAGGACTCAGCTGGCCTACATACCTCATCACAAGATCTAAGAATGTGACTGCCCTTCTTGCTGTGTGACAAAAACTTTAAAAAAAGGCCATGATAAAATTAGAAATAGGAGTTTTGGAAGCTTAATATTATGCAAGCTATTCCTTAATAGAGTAAAAAAAATATTTTACACTTCAGCTTCACAATTTGGAGCTTGTAGCTGTAAGTTTACAGGAATAAATCTCAAATAAAAGCCATGTTTGTGTGGGGCTGAGATTTTGTTATAAATTCAACTGCTGCTTCCACTCTCCTAAGGACCTCTTTGCATTGGGTTGGGAAGGTCGGGTTGTTAACCCACTCTTTCTGAAATAAAGGAAATAGTATCGCTTACTTTTAAACATGTAAGATTTTGCCAGATTTCCAAAGGTGTTTGTTGAAATTAATCTTCTGACAGTGAACGTCTGCAGTATTGTTTTCCCTGCTGAACAAAAGTTTTCAGACTTTCCTCCATAAAACTCTGACCCCTGAAAATTTTTTTATATTTTTTTTATATCCCAAAAAGCACAGATGATAAAACCACTGTCTGTAAAGAAGTACCACTGTCCCTATATTTCTCTCCCTTTTCCACAGACAGGACAAGGATACAGAAGTGCTTTCCAAGGGGTCCCCTCCTCATTCATGCTGTCACTGCCCAGGCTGGGAAGGAAGAGATGAAGATTGCCCACTTGGAGGTACCTCACCAGCTCCAGAGGGACTGAGGATCCAGAAGGAGATCCAGGAACATTCTTAAAATGAAATCCACCTGACTATGTCTATACTGGCAAACTGACCAACAGACCCTGACACTGGTGTTTTGCTATCTCTACTGTTAAACAGCTAAAACAGGCCTGGGCATGGTTCTGGTCCTGACCGGGTAGCAAGTTCCCAAAGAAACCCTCAGCACAGATCCAGAGTCAGAAAAGGCAGGGTACTATTTCCCAATAGG
Organism: Athene noctua; assembly: GCF_965140245.1. NCBI lineage: Eukaryota > Metazoa > Chordata > Aves > Strigiformes > Strigidae > Athene > Athene noctua. Next base: position 218,537,890 of record NC_134037.1, read on the forward strand.
TGGCTTGAATTTAGCAAGCATGTTTATGAGACTTCAGTAGTATGAACGAGACTAGTCCGTGCCAGCTGGCCAGAGGATCAGAGCATGGAGCGTGGCACTGCTGAATTTACAAGTACAGGGTTAGCCCTTGTGTTTCATGTGTTGATGAGACCAAAGCTGTTATGTTCACTGCTAGGAATGGGATGAAATCAGTATGACTCCTAACATTGATAACACTTGTGGAAGGGCCAGGAAAATTAGGTGAAAAAAACCCTTATATCCTGTAGGTGGGTAAGGGCCAATGTTGGTTTGAGTAGGGATGAAAGCAGGCAGAGTGAACAGATACGCTGTTCTAAAGTGAGAGGGGAAAGAGCACACACACACACACACACAAAAGAATTTTTGGCAAAGTCCAAGGATTTTTTTTTATCCTGCATTGTTTGCAGATATGTTCAAAATTTTCAAAGTTCAAGATTTTTTGGTGTTCTTTTGCATTTTGGTGAACTATTTTCCATGGCTTTGGGAGATGTTTGTATTATAGCAAGCCCAGGTGGGCTTTCCAAGTCATGGGCTTTTGTAATAAATTCAAATTTGCCAATTTTTTAGACAAACTATTGTGATGTATCAAGGGCTTATCAAGCAGAATGGAAAGGAGCAAATGCACATCGACTCTATCACCATTCACTAAAATCCTTTAAAAAGGTTTTACAATCTGTAGACAAAGTTGACTGTCAATTTCTGTAGCAAAAATAAACCCTCTTTAGTAATTTGAATTTGCTGGCAAGGTTCATATCCTCTGAAGCTGCAGTAATAAATCAAATTAAATCCCAAGCAGTCAGGCTGGTAAATTTTAATAATTGGTTTTTTCTCTGAGGATGGAGTGGTAATTTTATATCATTACACCTTTTTGAGATTATCCAATTGGCCAAGTTAAAAACCTGTTTTAATTTCCTTCAGAATTTGAAACAAAAAAGATTATTTCAATTGTATTTGTAAATTAAGAAAAAACATATTCAGACTCATTAGCTTTAAATTCCTTCCCTCTATCACTCTTACGGCAACTAAATCAAAAAAGGCTATTAAACACTGCCCCTTCTTTAGGAATTCATTAAGATAGATTAAATTCTAGTTTTTGACTGTTTCATTTAATTAGAAGATAAATTTAGTTTTGGTACACACTGAATCACTAAAGCATATTAATAGCTATTTCATCTAGGTGTTAACTTAAGCCCCAAACCAGAAAACATTTTGCACATCCCTGAGCCAACACTGATGTGGTTATTTTTCTCTTAAATAGAGTGAGCTAAAATGCATGTTGATTTTATCCTACATCTACTTTCACTGAAGTTTCTTCATTTCCTGTACGAACCTGTTCTGCAATGGCATTTGCACTGATAAATAAAACACTGGATTCTAATGAAAGATAAAAGATCTTAGAGAATTTCTTACCACCGTATGAAATAATTGCTTCTCCCATTACCTCCTCACCATATCTTGATTAAAATGCCACACCCATATAACTACTCATAATGACATTATATAGAATAGACATATTTAGGGAATGTAGGTGCCCCTAAGCAATTATTGTTTTCAGCAGGAGTCACAAGAAAGGGTCAATCTGATAGAGATACTTTGAGTGTGGGTTTAAGATGGTCAGAGGAGAGAAAAATCTATGTCCTAATTTGATGTGGCACCTGCTGTCTTGGTGGCAGCACTGCTTTTGAACTCAGCTCTACAAGGAGAGTTTCCCACTGTACCCTGTAGCAGATCTAATCCTGACAAATCTGAATCAACTAATGATTTCATACCACAGGAAGCTAAGGTGTGGAATGACTACATGTAGACTACAAGGTGCCAAGTACCACAGATACACCAGAGATGCGTATGGGAAGCAAAAGATGAACAGAGAGACATCCGTCAGAATTAATCAGTTTTCTTTCTACCTAAAAGGGGCTGAGATGGAAGCAGTGCTGTGACAGTGTGCCTCTATACCCAACACTGCAACACCAAATCTTCTGTTTGACTGTCCTCTACCCCCAAAGTCATGTAGACTCTCCAGTCACCTTCTTGTTTGCTTTTAAGCATCCTTTATACGGGTTGACCTTCCATACGTATCCCAAGTGTCACACCAGCTATAACCTTTCATCTGCTTTGCCTCCCCAGAGGTCCCAATCCAGTATGTGATCTGAAAATAAGACTAACTGCGATAAAGTGAGGTTCCATAAAGATAGCAATTGAACCTTGTAATTTTTCTTCATGTACCCTCCAAAAGCAAGATGATGATGGATTTACCCACTCTGTGCCAAATTATATTAAAATTAGGGCACTCGCCTGGATCTGGGACATAGTTCCACCTCCCACATGAGTCTGATGGAGTCTCAAATCTACATCTCCCATCTCTGAAAAAGTAACCTAACCATTGGACTATGAGTCATGTAGAGAAATTAACAACTGGCAGCATTGCACAGTGGCACAGCTCCAAAAACAGGAGGAAGGAGCATCTGAACCCAGAGTAGCCTGGCAGTGAAAGGATGTATCTAGGAGGTGGAGAAGGTGGATTTGACCCTCAGATCTAAAGCAGGGGAGGTTCTGAATCTCAGGTTCTCAGTGCTTGAGCATGTGCTGAAATGATAAAAAAAGCAAAGGGAACGTCACCATGTTATCATTTCAACCTTTAAAATGAAGAGTGTGTCCACTCTGAAGGAAAAACCTCTGTCTTCAGGAGGTGAATCTCAGTGGTGGATCACAAACAAATAGAGGTACTTATTCTATACAGCATATACCCCACATGGGAGGACTTCAGACTTACTTCTATGCCAGCAGTGTCCCTGTTGTCTGCTCCCTGCTCAGACCACTGACTCCTCTGGATGCTATACTAAGGAATTCCACTGTTTAGGTAGACTGTGCATATCACATTAAATTCAGCAGTGTGCCTGAAACGCACATGTTTTACTGTCTTCATGTCTGGGTTCCTAAAACCTGGAATCACCTTATGTCTTTGGGCATTTAACTGATCATGCCTAGAGGTTTTTGGTAGTCTATTAAGAGACTCAGCTCTAGGGAGTGTCTCAAATCTGAATTACTATCTGGAGATGCCTCTGGGAATTCATTAGAGTTCCCAGTCTTAGGTGCATGCCCAACATCACACACCCCATCTCTAAGACAAGCAAGACACCCAAGCAATTGTCTGCCTTGGTTTGCAGATGAATGACATAGAGGTGCAGAAGCCAGAAGGGAACCATCACGTGCTCCAGCAGCTCTCCCTTACCAAGGAAATCAGGGATACAGGACCTCAGGGCACATTAACTTATCTCCCACTATTGATGAGGTTGCTGACAGCACTTCGTTCCTAATTTAGGTACTTGTAAGAGGCCAAAGGGAAATGGGATTAAGAGGTGCCTTAGTTTTTATCAGCTTTAGTCCTCCACTGACTGGATTGTATCACTCAATTCTGCATCACAGCAGATTATTTTTATTTCCCTGCCTGGTACATGAACAAATATTTCAAGCTGCTGTGTTTTGTTCTTTTGCTTATTTAAAATATAATAATTTTATGTATATACATACATGTGAGTCAGGAACCCATTCTTCTGTTTACAGCTAGAATGTAATTTTTAAATAATCATTAATTACTATATTAAATATAATTATATTAATATGCATTAATATCATTATTATATTCTTGACCTGAAAGACAAAGGCTGAATTAATACAAAATATTCACTGATTATATGCGATATTAAAAGTGATAGGTTGAATGCAAGGTTACAGAAATATGCTGTTAACTTACCTTAGTTTTCATTGTTCTTTAAATTCTTATGGGTAGGAAGAAGACTTTCTTAGAAAATAGTTTCTCAGTGGTTAAATGATGATGTTCTTGATTTATTACCAGTTTTGAATTGAAGATTCCAAAAGTTATTGCTTACTAACAGAGAGCTACATTTTGGCCAAAGTTCTGGAAAAATTAGAGGTCATCAGCAAAACTTCATCTTATAAAAATTAATTTAGGACTTGTTCAAAGATGTAAACTCGACCAGTCAGATGACCCAAGCCTGAAAATTAAATGACATTTCTGAAGAGCAATTCACTTTTAAAGTTCAGAATGACAAGGAAGCTTAAATAAATCTGCAGATATCCCACATAGTGAGAATTTCAGAATTGTAATCAGATACATTAAAAAGGCTGCTGAAATATATGGTAATACAAATAAGGCCACAGTGATATGAAAGGCCTTGCACTTTTTTTTTTTTTAATTTCATGGGAGTGTTGTTGAGACTTGTGATTCTGCAGAGAGAAAATAAAAAAAAAATAAAAAAGGCTTTACAAAAAAGAAGCAAGGCACAAAAAGACTCATAGACCACTTGCTGTGCCAAATCAGATAATGTACTTGGCCTGGTGGTGTCATATGACAAAGTACAAGTCAATCTTGCTTTAAATGCTTGCTCAATGTAGAACCACTATTACCCTTAGGAAAGTAATGTAAAACCTACAGCACCTCAGATGTCTTGGTAGAGACCTTTGCACAGCTATAAAGGCATCAAGGAACTCTTGAACTGCAGTGCACCGAGATGATTTTAATCCATTCTTTGCTTTCTCCTTCCTCCTAGATTTCCTCCAGCTGAGGCACAAAGAAGGTGCAGTCTTCTTCTGCCCCTCACATCTACCTTGATGAACCTTCTGGTGAGCACTTGGGAAACTTCTGCAAGCCATAATGCATACTGACACTGCAAAGTGTTCTCACCACTTGGTTCATTTTTTTCCTTATCTAATTTCATCTTAGAAATTCTGCCTTTTAAAGCATAGATATAACGCCACTAGATAATAAAATAAGGGATATTAATAGCTATTTATTTTTATACTGATATTAAATAGGCATGTTCTGGGTCTGAATCTTATTAAATTATTTCTCTACAAGTTTGCTGTTTACATATTTACATTCCTTAGGCACATGGGAAAACACTGTAAATATTCATGATCCTTTAGATGAGGACACCTGAGAATCAGCAGAAAGAAGGTGTCCAGTATTGCGATGAAGACTCTGAACACTCGCTTTCCTAGATGAAATGTGCCTATTTTCACTTTAAAGGCTTGCCAGGTGGTAAGAGTGAGTTAAAGTACCTGGCAAACACAAGTTCTGGATACATCTGAGCTGTCAGTTGGTCTTGCTCCTATTGCCCATGTGTGCATGCTGGATCCTTCATGGGGTGGAACAACTTGGTAACCACCCAGCTAAAACCTGGAACTGACTCAATAATAAAACCTTCTCAGGGCCTGCTCCAATAAGCATTATGGGTGGAAGCAAGCCAGCTCTCACCACCTCCACCTGGCCCAGCCTTCGAACACCGTTCTACCAGGCGGTGAGCTGTCATAATACATAACTCCTTATGCAAACACACCCTTGGCATCACTCACAAATACACCAGAGCTAGAGATGCCTATGAATAAGTGGCTGCAAGGGATAGCTGCTGCCCCCAGGATATCCAAGTACTACAGATAGTGCCAGGCTGCTGAAGGGGGAGTGCAGCAAGTTGTAGACACAATTCACTGGTTGAAGAACTGGGAATCCATCCCTGGAGCAGGTGGTGGTACTAGCACAGACACAGTCATCCTTTACTGCTGGATCCTTACAGACAGAGGTTGTATACAAGCCAACCCCAGAGAACCTGCAACCAAGAGAAGTCTGGCAATGTGTACTACTGAAGCTTATTTGAAGTTTATTTCCTCTTAAGTCTTATCTTGAGAACTAGTATCAGCTGGTCGTGCACTGGATGCCCTGCTTATTTGGCTGACTTGCTTTGGGTTTTTTTGGGGGGTTGTTTTTATTTTAATCACTGAGAGGGCCTGTGCTGAATGCTGTAGATCAGGTTTGGTTAACCAGCATTGCTCCAGGGCTTCATGCAGCGTACAGATTCTGTGCTGCACAGCCTATTTCTTCTTGTTTTATGACTCCTCCCTAATTCATTGCCTGCTTTCACCCCAACGTCTGTTTCTATTTTCTGTGCTTTTTGTGTTTTTGTCCAAATGTGTTATTACCTGCATTTTCAATGATCTGCAGGCAATTTTATTATTTTTATCTACTCTTATTTCTAGTTGTATTTTGCTTTTCTTTATGTCAACTCATGATTATCTGCAACACTTTATCCCATAAGAACACAAACACATTGTTCAAGGGTTGGAGGGGTTTTTTTAAGATCATTAACAACTCTGATTAGACGATAACACTGAATTCCTCAGAAGACTAGTAGCCATCATCTGAATTCAATACATCGCTCAAAAATGGTACTCTGTAGTTTCTTGAGATATTTTTCTTCCTACATGAGAAAATATATTGAAAAGTGCATTTGGAATAAACATTTAAAATAATAATGGATAATTATTCGAATAGTTTAATAAAATCCTCATAACTATGCCATTTTCTTCTTTTCACCCAGTAATTTCTTTCACCAAATTTTTCTTGAATCATTAGTGTAATGTAAACTCACTGTGTGCAATAAATTCCTTTTTCTTTCTTTTATCTATTTACTAGTCCCATTAGTAATAGAGGTTAAAACAAAATTAATTGAAATTATTTTCACAGAATCACAGAAACATCTAGGTTGGAAAAGACCTTGAAGATCATCCAGTCCAACCATTAAGCTAGCATTGACAGTTCCCAACTACACCACATCCCTCAGCGCTATGTCGACCCGACTCTTAAACACCTCCAGGGATGGGGACTCCACCACCTCCCTGGGCAGCCCATTCCAACCCCTTCTGGAAAGAAATGCTTCCTAACATCTAATCTAGACTTTCCCTGGTGCAATTTGAGGCCATTACCTCTTCTTCTATTGCTTACTATTTGGTTAAAGAGGCTCATGCCCAGCTCTCTGCAACCTCCTTTCAGGTAGCTGTAGAGGGCGATGAGGTCTCCCCTCAGCCTCCTCTTCTCCAGACTAAACACCCCCAGTTCCCTCAGCCGCTCCCTGTATGACCTGTGCTCCAGACCCTGCACCAGCTTCGTTGCCCTTCTCTGGACACGCTCGAGTCATTCAATGTCCTTTTTGTAGTGAGGGGCCCAAAACTGAACACAGGAATCGAGGGGCGGCCTCACCAGTGCCGAGGACAGGGGTAAGATCCCTTCCCTGTCCCTGCTGGCCACGCTAGTGCTGACACAAGCCAGGATGCCATTGGCCTTCTTGGCCACCTGAGCACACTGCTGGCTCCTGTTCAGCCAGCTGTCAATCAACACCCCCAGGTCCCTCTCTGACTGGCAGCTCTACAGCCTCTCCTCCCCAAGCCTGTAGCGCTGCTGGGGGTTGTTGTGGCCCAAGGGCAGCCCCCGGCATTTGGCCTTATGGAAACTCCTCCAGTTGGCCTCAGCCCATGGCTCCAGCCTGTCCAGGTCTCTCTGCAGAGCCTCCCTACCCTCGAGCACATCAACACTCCCACCCAGCTTGGGGTCATCTGCAAACTGACTGAGGGTGCACTCGATCCCCTCGTCTAGATCATCAATAAAGATGTTAAACAGGAGTGGCCCCAACACCAAGCCCTGGGGGACACCACTCGTGACCAGCTGTCAACTGGATTTAACCCGTTCACCACAACTCTTTGGGCCCGGCCATCCAGACAGTTTTTTACCCACCAAAGCATGTGCCCATCCAAGCCTTGAGCAGTCAGTTTTGCTAGGAGAATGCTGTGGGAAACGGTGTCAAAGACCTTGCTAAAGTCAAGGTAAACTACATCTACAGCCTTTCCCTTATCCAGTAAGCAGGTTGCCTTGTCATAGAATATCAGGTTTGTCAAGAAGCACCTGCCTTTCATAAACCCATGCTGACTGGGCTTGATCCCCTGGTTATCCGTTCTATGTCTTTTAATGGCACCCAAGATGACCAGCTCCATGACCTTCCCTGGCACTGAGGTCAGACTGACAGGTCTGTAGTTTCCTGGATCCTCCTTTCTGACTCTCTTGTAGATGGGTGTCAAATTTGCCACCCTCCAGTCCAATGGGACCTCCCCAGTTAGCCATGACTTCAGGTAAATCGTGGACAGCGGCTTGGCAAGCACATCTGCCAACTCCCTCAGCACCCCTGGGTGTAACTTATCAGGTCCCACAGACTTGTGTGCATCCAAGGGGTGTAGCAGGTCTCTGACCACCTCCTCTTCAACTGTGCTGACCTCAGTCTGCTTCCCCTCCCCATCTCCCAGCTCATGAGGCTGGGTGTCCAGGGAACAGCCAGTTCCACTGCTACAGGCTGAGGAAAAGTAGGCATTGAACACCTCAGCCTTTTCTTCATCCTTAGTTACCATGTTTCCCTCTGCATCCAGTAAAGGAGGGAGATTTTCTCTAATCCTCCTTTTGCTGTTAACGAATTTATAGAAACATTTTTTATTATCCGTAACAGCTGTAGCCAAGTTGATCTCTAGCTGTGCCTTGGTTCTCCTAATGTTCTGCCTGCATAACTTCACTACGACTTTATAGTCTTCATGGGAGACCTGTCCCCTCTTCCAAAGGCAATAGATTCTCCTTTTGCTCTTGAGATCCAGCCAAAGGTCCCTGTTTAGCCAGGCCAGTCTCCTTCCCTGCCTGCTTGTTTTTCAGCACACGGGAACAGCCTGATCCTGTGCCTTTAAGACTTCTCTCTTGAAGTATGTCCAGCCTTCCTGGACTCACATTTCCTTCAAGGCAGCCTCCCAAGGGATTTGTTAATCAGTTTTTTGAACAGGTCGAAGTTGGCCCTGTGGAAGCCCAAGGTCGCAGTTTTACTAACCCCTCTCTTTGTTTCTCAAAAACTCAATTTCAGAATGTCTTGCATCCTTATTTTTTTACTGAAAAGCAGTCTCTGCCGATTTTGTTGATGAGATAATGTAGTCTTTTGACCTTTTAATTTAACCCAAATCTATAAGCCTCTCCTGATTTTATAATATTTGCAAATTTTGGTGAGTTATTTGGAGACTTTGAGGCAGTCCTTGCCTCTGTCTCAAAACTATGAGCAGCTGTCTCTAAAGAATTTTGGTTGTCTTTGAGATTTTATATTGTAGTCCCATATCTTGGATTTAATGAAGTAATCTTCCAATCACATGCCTTGTGTTGCATTCCAGAGGAATTAATTGTGAGGGGGTTTTTTAATTGGCAATATTTTTTTCCACTCTTAAAACCAATTAAGTCCCTGACTTACATATTGCTCACTGTATTTCTTTGTTGTGCAGACATACTTGTCTCAAAATTTTAGGGCTTCCTAATATTATAGTTCCTAAACTATTATCTTCTTACTAAATATAACTATTTTCCTATAACTGGATAAAATACTTTTCATTTTTTTCACTCATTAGGACTATCATGAAGAAGCAGATGAAGATCTTAAGCATCCAACAGATTTTTTTAAAATCTATATTCTAAATTTGTTTTTTAAACTATTTGACAAAGCCCATCCATGATGGTTTGTTATCCAATGGTGACCAAATTACCTGAGATTCTCCCACAAGAAAATTATTTTGTTACTAAATCTTATTCCTAGTGTGTTATAGTCAAAGTCTGAAACTTCTCTCATTTCTTATTCATTTTATCTTTCACAAGACAATGTCCCAACCAGGCTTTACTTTCACTTCACATTTAATCAGAAGTTCACTTGACCCTGCTATTCTTTCCTCCTTGCACCATCTCCCTTCTCTTACATCATTTAGCTAACTGTAGTAAAATGTAAAAGCCCTGGAGTGACAGAAAGCTATGATGATGTTCTGTATTGGTAGGTTCAAAAGTAAGCATTAGTGTTATACTTGTGAGTTGTACACTAGCCAGAAGTGCACCTTGACCAAAAATCCCAAAGATGGCCAACAGTGTCTGGAGATGTAGGAGAACAGAACAGTCATCATTTGTTAGACCACATGAATAATACTGTGTCCAGTTTTGGGCACTCAGTACAGGAGGCATTAATAAACTGGGACGAGTTCAGCAAGGGCTGCCAGGATGGTTGGGGCTAGACCACTTGTCCCATGAAGAGAGGCTGAGGGACTTGGGCTTGTTCAGCCTGGAGAAGAGATGGCTCTGGGGGGACCTGACAGCAGTCCCCAGGGACAGCAGTCCCCAGTACCTATGGGATGTCAGCAAGGAGATGGAACAGGTGTTTCACAGCGGTGCGTGGTGGGAAGATGAGAGGCAGCAGGCATAAACTGATACAGGAGTGGTTCAGGCAGGATATGAGGAAAACATTTCCTCCCCATGAGGAAAGTCAGGCCGTGGAACAGGTTGTCCAGAGAGTTTGTGCCATTTCCATTCATGAAGGAGGTGTCTGGATGAAGCCCTAAGCATCCTAATCTGACCTCAGAGCTGGTCATGCTTTGAGCAGGAGGTTGTACTAGAGACGTCCTGAGGTCCTTCCCATCTAAATTATACTATAATTCTATGGTTACAAAGGTCGCCCACAGAGGAGCATTAAATATCATATAATATCATTATCATAGATCTTCTCATTAAAATTGTTCAGATTTCCCATTTACCTGGTTAGCACAAAGACTAAATTTCATCACTTGTAATAGTAATAGCTGATGGTGAGATCTGTAGCTCTGGCTTGTTTCATACGCTCTTTGCTATTGTGTAGAGACACTAGAGCACATTCATGCTCTTGTGCTTTGCCTTCTGTCTCCTAGCAACTCCATCTGCTGCCTTATTTTGTATGTTGGAAGTACAAGTCAGATTTATTTTTTTTTTTAGCTAGGGAAAAGCTGCTCCTTCCCTGCTTCCAACCTAGCTTAACACACAGTTTTATATTTAAGATGCTGGAATGCATTTTGCACAAGTGAAGTTCATTTCATACTGCACTTTGTCATGACCAGACCCTCTTTTCCACAGATCTAGGCCAGTTCTTTACCCATGGGTTCTTGGCCACATAAGAATTTCAGTGTGTATTAATATTGTCAATTGTCTCCAAGACTCATTAATCCACCTTTGGTTTAAGGGAATGTTTCTGTTGTTTTTACCCCAATTGTTTACCTCTTTCATGAGCTATAATTAGACATTCTCTGGCATCCATAATTCACACAAATCTCTATTACTCATTCCCTGGCACATGACATATTTCCTTGCCAATATTTTTGGAGCACACTGTGAACTGAGTGGCACTGAGAAGTACGTAATAAAAAGTGCTTATCCTGTACATCCCTCTCAGTTACACACCCATTAATTTTAACTCATCCAGCTCCACTGTGATATTTGTATCCTTGACTACAAGTGATTAACCATCATAGCAACATAATCTCTTACACATCCAATGGATAAAACATTGTAGTATTGGGTGATGGGTAGAAAACAGGAGGGAAAAATCAGTCTGCAGATGTGAGAGTGCCTCAGGAGAGTATCAAAATATTATTAAACATTTCACCTTTCTTAAAACATTTGATTATTTATACATGGAGGGGTGACTTTTATCTACAAAGTGACTGAAATCTAAGCCTTCTTTGTAGCCTACAGAAAAATCATGATGACTTTCATGTATTTTCAATAGAACTGGAGTTGAACCTTTTGTTTTAGAGGTCACTTAGTGTATTCCCTCCTTCAATATCTTCAGTCCTTTTCACAGCATGTAAATTTAATGTTATTTAGTCATCTCTCCAAAGCTCCCTCACTGATCTTTGAAATGCTTCAGGCACTGTCTTTTCTGATATCACAAAAAATATTGTTGGGCTGCTCACTTCTGGAGTGGAGTTTGTGCCTAAAATTGGAAAAGGTGGATTGGGAGGGAAAAATAGTCTGTCTTTATTGCATCCAGGTTAGATTGTACCCTAAAACATAATCTAAAACAGGGAAGCAAGTGCAACAGCTCAAAATAATTTTTTTGGTGAACATTCACGAATTTTCAGCTTTGTAAATCATCATTCCCAGGACTCTCTATTTTGAGCTATAGGACTAAGTTATGACACTGAAGATAAATTGGTATACGGATTACAGCAGATTTTGGAGAACAGATTGGAAAAAAAAATGCAAACACCAAAGTGCATAACAGTATAGGAAGCTTCTCTTATCCAACATATAGACAGTTTAGCTGTAGTCCAGCTAAACATTTTTTTTGACTCCTTTATATATGACTCCTGATAAGGAAGGGTGAGATTCAAGAAAACCCATATAATAATGGTGTCCACGATTTCTATTTTTAAAACATTTCTAAGCAATAAGTAATGTCCAATGGTTAACAATACAGGTAATCACTGAGTTGGTATATGTGATGCACTCAACTACAAAAACTCACCTCAGTCCAAAATTCCCATGTGAGGAGAAGCTAGAGTATACCCCATCAGCCCTTACGTCTTCTTGGGGTCTAATGAGCCTGTCATGAACAGAACTAATCATCCTCTAATTTAACAGAGCAAAGTTATGACAATGAATTAATCTTCCCCAGTGCTTTGCCCATGACACAGTAACAACTAGACAACAAGCATGGAATACACTAGCTGCTTGTGTTTACTCCTTTTGTAGTTGCCACTAGCAACAGAAAAATTAACGTGTAAAAAATATAGTAATATCTATATTGATTTTAATTGACAAAGAATATATCATTCTGAAAATAAAACCTATCAGGAAAAAAGATGTAATGAAAAATACGAACTTTTCAAGATTTCTTTTTTAATTTGCACAGCTGCAGTCTTCTATCATAGTGAACTAAAAGAACAGTAAATACTAGGAGGCTGACACTTAAATCATTATGTATCTTCTAGTTTTCAGCTCAGCATCTGCTACATCATTTCTCAGACTTCAAAGTGTCTGGGAAGAGAGACCAAGGTTAAGAAAAACGCATCTTTTCAACTGAAAGCATATATTTTCCAATTACAAAGGACTACAGGCCATATTCCATTGCTATTACACAATAGAAGGGCACTCAGAAACTCTCATTTTAATTTAAAGGAAAAGCTACCCCTACAACAGCAGTTTGGAGGGAATCATTACAGGAAAAAGAAACTTGACTCAAATGTGTCAAGTTTTCATCTTTAGTGAAAATGAACATGTCCTTTTTTCCAAAAGAAGTAACATTGTAGTGCAGACAAGTTGTTTCTGAGTGCTATAACAACCTCAGGTACCTCCAGAAACCAGTTCAGGGAAGTAATTTTCTTTCCTGTGCTGCACTGATTTTCAGTGCCAGACGACAGTTCTGATTTCAAGGATTTCCTCTTTAAAATTACAGGGTCTGATTCTTCTCTTACACCTATGGAAAACAGGGGAGAAGGACAATAGATTAATACCAGCATTAAAACAAGGAGAGGAGAAGAGACAAGAGCTTGAATATCGCTTTATTTATCATCCGTTTCATTAAAAGGAATTAGAGTTAATTAGCCGAGCTTGTTACGAAATTAAGATGTTCTATGCATATCCTATTTAACCTTTCTATTATCTTTCTCTAGGCTTTTTCTGTATTTGTCAGAGCTTCTATAAAGGAGCATATTAGATGACTTTGACCCACATCATTAGAAAAATCAATAGGTTTTACTTTAGAATCAGAGCAAATCATTGTAGCTCCAAAAAATCAGAACTATAAAGCCTTATTTAAAGCCTTTCCTCTGTTAGGAGAAGTTATACGATTTTCAGAGCACTTCAGAAGACTCAGTACTATATTGTAAAAAGTCTGAAGAACTAAAATCCTATTAAAGCCACACTACTAACCAATAGACCCCAGCTGTCCGCACTACCTAAGCAGTGCCTACTCCCTGCCTCTATGGATAGATTAGGCCAAAACCATTTTGTCATAGAGAGAGCTAACCCCAAGCAACATGGATTTCAGCCAGTCTGTGCCATTTGACCCCAAGGCCAGCAATAAATCCCCAAAGCCAGTAATTGGTACTTCACAAAACATACATATTCAGAGAGACTAGAACTTAGAGACCAGCGCTCAGCCCCAAAATAGGATAAAGTGCTGTGATTCCCTTCCTATGCAAATTGTCACAGGCTAACCATGGGCATGCTGCCAAGCCCTTACTAGTCTGATGTGGTCAGAGTAACAGTTTTCATGGAGTTTTAGGAAAAACTGGTGAAGTTGCTGAGGCAGAAGAATAGGGATGTTTTTTCTTCTTCCAAACTACCCACTGAGGAAGGAGAAGGATACCCTTGTTTAGCTGTTCTTCCAGCCAGACAAGGAGAGACTTGGTCACAGCTGGAGCAAGTGTCTCTCTTCACTCAGAATTCATCACCAGGAAGCATTTACTGATTCCTACAAATTAAAAGCATGTCTCAAAAGTCATTCCTGTTTCTTAAAATATAGCTGGAGTGTAATGAAGTTGTGTTAGGTGTTTTCATCTGCATTCTCCACATTCCTCAAATCAATTTCCATTTTATAAACCGTAAAAAGGTTGTCCTGGAAAAAGGGAATACCCTCAATTCTTCCTGCTGAATATTTTCTACCTTGAATAAAACCATTAAGATGTGACAAGGAGCAGCAGACAGGACACAAATGAAGCCTGGTCTCCAATTACATTCATTATCTTGGGTTCTAGTTTAATGCAAGTACTTCATGTAACCCAGGGTTAAATTACCATATTTTTTAAGATGCCTTTCCTCCCATATTTCCTACTGACCAGCTGTAGTAGCTCTTTATTTGGCTTGCTGGGGTTTTATGCTCCCCGTTCACAAGCCCTAATTTGACACACACACGCACACATACATACATACATACACACACAAACTCACACACAATACCTCTCCTGGTGTGCACATTACTCTTAGCCCATGGTGCTATGGAGGGATTTCACTAGGCAGCAAAGTCTTTGCAAGTCGCATATTGTAACAACACATTTTTCTGTGAATCTAACCCTAATGCAGGAAGTTAGTTAGGTCTTTTCAGAATGTTAGTCATGTCGCTTGATTACAACACACAATATTTAAGAACTTGGACAAGTAGACCTAAGTAACCTGGTGCAAGAAGTTATCTTAAAAAAATCCAGTCCAGCCTACCACAGAATCCCTGTTCTGGACCAATACAGAAAAACAAGATTTTCTTGTTACACCCTTGTTGACAATTCACCCAGTTTGAACAGTAAACACGAAAACTCATTTCTGAAAAAGTTTAATCTGCACATTGATCTGAAAGTTGTGAAGCACACAGTACTTTCCAAAAACATCTGAGGATTTTTGTTTCCAGTGTAGAAGGATTTACTATTCCTTTTCTTGTCATCTGTCTTTTGCCATTAAAAAAGGTGCCTGAGAATCAGAATTCACTCTTGCAGCGCTAAATAAATACCAACAATAAGGAATCTAAGATCCTCAATTTTGACGTCTTACTTTTATAGCTTAATTTACTAGGTTTTCCTTATGAAATATCAATATACTGCACATTTAACAAGGATGTTCATAAGCATTCAAATATCGATACAAAGCTCTGGCTGTTGCTATGATACTGCACTCATTTTACATTCCCATTTACCTTATAAGAACATTTGCTCTGTTGTTTACTAAAAAAAAGCAAGACAAAAAAGAGCTAGTTTTATTTCCTCTCCTATTTAAGGAGAACTTAAACCAACTCATTATACCTCCTGTCCTGCATTTTCTTAGAATTACAGGGCTGGGTTATCACACTGGAAATCAGCATTGGGTGTGCTGGCTTCTTGTTTTTAACCTAGTTACTCTAATATTGAGATTTAATAAAAAGTTTTACATGTAGGTTCATATGATGAGACATACATGTTTGATAGGTAAACAGCTCAGAAATAGTTAATGATGGTTCTAATTTCCTTTTCTACCTGTGCCCAACCTGACAATTAAAAGCAGCTGGTAGAGGGGAGAGTCATAGAAAAGGCAGGTGTGATGCTTGTTTTGGAGATATTTTGTTGGCTTTACGGATTAAGGGGAAAATATACTATGGGGAAAAAGACTGAGTAGGGAAGCTAAATAAGGGTCAGATAAAGTGCTGCTTTTTTTTTTTTTCTTTCTTTTTCTTATCATTTGGAGTTCTTGCCCTCTGATTTGAAGTAGGTTCTCGGACTGGCTCTCCTATATATTTTCCTGCAGATATTTTAAGGCAAAATGGACTGATTTTCCTGTTCTTGAGCTGGTGATGGAGATAGTTTAGGCTGAAAAAGTGTGTCTCTGCTCATACAGTCTTCTGGTCCTCCTGACAAGGAAATGTGTAGAGGATCATCTACAGCTATATGATGTAGCTCTGACTTCGCTGTGTTTTACCTCCTTTCCTTCTTCAGTGGAGAAGCCTTGCCTCTTTTGCTCTTTTCTACAATTTGAGAAACTCTGGAGGGTGAAAAGCAGTAAGCGAAATGGTTGTCCAGATCACCACAGGAATGAGAAATGTCTGAAAGGGAGCAATGGCCCTTGAGAGGAATGAGGGAGTCCTGCCTTTTCACAGTATGTCAAATCCCTTTTTTTCTTGGTATCTATTGACTATATGTGTAGTTTCCTTAGAGCCCTACAGATCTTCCCCCTCCCTCTCTTACCCCCATGGGATTCCACCAGCTTCCTAGAAACCTGCTTCTCTGCAAAAATTGTCTGCACTGCCAAAAAGGTTTGAGTTAGTCCTGATCCTTAGCCAGAAGGGAACCAGTGGCTTTGGAGATAAGGGAGCAAAGGGCTAACAAGCATCACAATTGTGAGAGTTCAAAGCTGACCACATAATTGCCCAGGTTATATGGTGGTCTTATGCAACTCCAAATTCCCTTTTGGATGGGGATTAATCCCTGAATTATATTGACAGGAGCCATTGTGCGTGCATGTGATAAACCCATCTAGAGGAGATCTCATGGAGATTGTTGGAGCCCTTTATGTAAATATAAAATTGAGTATTGCTTCAATAAGAGCATCAACCAGTATGAAGGATGACACTTAAACTGCATAGGAAATAATTCTGGGCAGTGAGGACTTCTTTAGGCATAGCAGTGCAGCCACCTGTCATATGATCATACTTTCAGAACAAAGGTGCTGTCTAAAATGGAGAAATTTATGGTGTAACTATTCTGGCATAACTGTATTAGCAATGTGTTGTTACAGTGGTCTGATTATACACTACTATAAATGCTCTAGTGAATTTTCCTGTGCAAACAAGCCTTATAGAGGAAAGTGCAGTATCTTTTATTGTTCCCTGATGAACGGCTGAAATGTAAAAAGAACAGCACGCACAATCTGTCCTTTGAAAGGAAAAGCAGCAGTTCTGCGTGTCCTTCTTCCTCTCAGGCAGACACAAAGGGCTTGAAGGCAAGCTTGCTGTATGACTGCTTTAGTGCTCTCCTCACCTCATTTTAATTAATGCATAGCACTGAGGAGGAACTAAATCCTGCTTGTTTTACTCAAGCAAGTGATCCCATTGACTTGAATTAAGCTACCTGCAGGATTAAAAGTAGAAGGATTAAGATTTCAGTGTAGTAAATTCATTTCACTCTTTTTCAAATGCAAATAATCATCTCTCAATTGTCAGTTTGATTTGTCTGTTGGTTGTTTAGCACAATGAGGCCCTGATTCTGCTCCCTGATTGTGTCTCCTAGGCTGCTCTGTACCACAAACATACTCAGCCTTCACAGAATAATTGGTATGGAAGTGGAATAATAGGTGTTCTAACATTTTTTAAAGAAGGAAATATATATGTTATATAAATCTATCTCAGAGAAGACAGAAACATTTTCTCATAGGGAATTTATTCCATTAATTAGTTGAATCCCTGAGCTTCCAATTTGCAATGTGGTTTTGCACCTATTTTCCCATTTATGTAGATAAGATTTTGCTCACTTCTCTCTCCCACTGTGATGCTGAGGGAAAGATACTGATTATTGATATGCAGTACAGGATGTCTTACATTATTTTACAACTGATGCAACTATCTTTTGAAACCACTTTATAGATGCTTTCATTACAATGTCTTCACACAATGAAATCAATTACTCAGTGTTAACTCAGCTGTAACCAAGAACATATTTTGATCTGAAATGTCATTTTAATCCATAACCTATAATTATTACATACTTAATAGTTTTTTTTGATGGGGATAACATTGACAGTTTAGTGTTGTTTTTATTTTAATTATTTAAAAAGTCCAGTATAAGAGAGTGTTACTGTGTTTACTAGAAGTCTCATAGTGTCTTGAAGCTCTGCCAAATTATTTCTAATTGTATGATGCATATATTTTCTTTATCTTTACAGCAATGCTGAGTCTTTCCAGAGCTTCTCTTTGATCACTTATTTGATCTGTCACTAAAGCTGTTTTACCTTTAACTGACAAGGGCTCTAGCCACACTGCCTGAGTTCGAGAAGGCAAAGGCAGGGACTGGAAGAATGAAGACCCACCCACTGTAGGAGAAGATCATGT
Organism: Athene noctua; assembly: GCF_965140245.1. Classification (NCBI taxonomy): domain Eukaryota; kingdom Metazoa; phylum Chordata; class Aves; order Strigiformes; family Strigidae; genus Athene; species Athene noctua. Next base: position 218,556,126 of record NC_134037.1, read on the forward strand.
TCAAGACCATTTAAGGAACCTGAAGGTGTACAAATCCATGGAACCTGATGAGATGCATCTGTGGGTCCTGAGGAAACTGGCGGATAAAGTGGCTAAGCCACTATCCATCATATCTGAGAAGTTGTGGCAGTCCGGTAAAATTCCTGCTATTTTTAAAAAGGGATAAAGGAAGACCCAGGGAACTACAACCCAGTCAGTATCACATTTGTGCCTGTCAAGATCGTGTTGCGTATCCTCCTGGAAACTATGCTAGGACTCCTGGAAAACAAGGAGGTGATTGGTGACAGTCAACACAGCTTCACTAAGGGCAAATTGTGCCTAAAAATTTGGTGGCCTGCAGTGATGGAGTTACAGCCTTGGTGGATAAGGAAGAGCAACTGATGTCATCTGTCTGGACTTCTGCAAAACTTTTGACACTGTCCCACATGACATCCTTGTGTCTAAATTGGAGAGACATGGATTTTACAGATAGACCACTTGGTGGGTAAAGAATTGGCTAAATGGTTACGCTTAAGGAGTTGTAGTCAACAGTTTGATGTCCAAGTGGAGAACAGCGATGAGTGATGTTCCTCAGGGGTCAGTGTTGGGATCAGTGCTGTTTAACATCATTGTTGGTGACATGGACAGTGGGATTGAGTGAACCCTCAGCAAGTTTGCTGACAACAACAAGCTGTGTGATGTGGCCGACATACTGGAGGGAAGGGATGTGCCATCCATACAAGCTTGAGAGGTGGGCCTGGGCAAACCTCATGAGATTCAACAAGGCCAAGTGCTAGGTCCTGCACATGTGTCAGGGCAATCCCAACCACAAATATAGGCTGGGCAGAAAATGGATTGAGAGCAGCCCTGCAGAGAAGGACTTAGGGGTATTGGTTGAAGAGAAGCTCAACATGAACTGGCAATGTGCTCACAGTCCAGAAAACCAACCATATTATGGGCTGCATCAAAACAAGCATGACCAGCAGGTCAAGGGAGGTGATTCTGTCCCTTTACTCCACTCTCATGAGACCCCATCTCTAGTATTTTATATACATCTGAAGTATTTTCTTCATCTCTGAGGCCCCCAACATAAGAAGGACATGGGCCTGCTCAAGTGGGTCCAGAGGAGGCCACAATGATGATCAGGGGGCTGAAGCACCTCCCCTATAAGGACAGGCTGAGAGAATTGGGGTGGCTCAGCTTGAAGAAGAAGAGAAGGCTCAGGGAGACCTTATAGCGGCCTTCCAGTACTTAAAGGGGGCTACAGGAAAGGTGGAGAGGAACTCCTTTTATCAGGGAGTGTAGTGATAGGACAAGAGGTAATGGTTTTAAACTGAAAGAGGGTAGGTTTTGACTAGGTATAAGGAAGAAATTCTGTACTGTGAAGGTGGTGAGGCACTGGAACAGGTTTCTCAGAGAGGTTGTGGATGTCTCCTGCCTGGAAGTGTTCAAGACCAGGTTGTACGGGGCTTTGAGCAACCTGGTCTAGTGGAAGGTGTCCCTGCCCATGGCAGGGGGGTTGGAACTACATGATCTTGAAGATCCCTTCCAACCCAAACCCTTCTATCATTCTGTGATTCTATGATACTGAAAAAAAAAACCAAACCACAACACATTAAGAATTCTCACTATGTTAATGTTATAACTTCTTTATTTTTTTTCAGAAAATATTTAAAATTGACATTACGTATCACTGAAAATTGCTGTGAGAGGAAATCAATGTTATGTTGTGAGGTTATATATCATACCAAGGGGTTGAGTTCTAAATAGAAACTGAAAAAATGAGCAAAACCAAGAAAAAATGCAAATTAGCAGAACACAAATAAATGTCAAAAATGTTTTAAAGAAAATATAATCTGTTGGTCATCATTCAGAGTGACACAAAACTACATTTTTAAATTATATGTTATATTTTAAGCAATTCTGGCTTTGTAGCTAGGATCACTGGATGAACATCTACTGTCTATATTCAAATGATCAGCCTTCTGAACCTAGAAAATATTTGAAAAATTAAACTCATTAGAATCAACATAATTTGTGTAACCCTCAGAAACTGTATGTTCTCTACTGCGTGTTTGGGTGTCAGGTTTACAGTTGTGTCTGTCTACTCTGATCCTCCAAAATTCAGTAAACCCTGGTTATGTGTCACCTATACCTATACAGTTCTGATTGAAGAGTAAGTACTCAAAAGTTGTCATGCATGCCCGAATCAATAGTTCAGGTCTTCTTTCTTGAAGTTTTAATGGTGGTTTTTTTTTTTTAATGTCTTGCTAGTACAACCCTCCTGGCTTTGGATTTATTGTTGCATTGTCCTGATCTGGCAATAAGACTCTTTGAGGGAATGGAGCCAGTGCACCCCTTAGAAGACAGGAATCTAGGATGCCAAATCCTCATCAAGTTTGATAAAAGAATGGGAAAGAACCAAGAAATTGTGTGGCAACTCTGACTTTCACAGAATCACAGAATCATTCAGGTTGGAAAAGACCCTTGCGATCATCGAGTCCAACCATCAGCCCTACTCTACATTGTTCTCCCCTACACCATATCCCCCAACTTCTCATCTAAACGACCCTTAAACACATCCAGGGATGGTGACTCCACCACCTCCCTGGGCAGCCTATTCCACTCTCTGACCACTCTTTCTGTAAAAAATTATTTCCTTATGTCCAGTCTGAACCTCCTCTGTTGCAGTTTAAAGCCATTCCCTCTTGTTCTGTCACTAATCACCCGTGAGAAGACACCAGCACCAACCTCTCTACAATGTCCTTTCAGGTAGTTGTAGAGAGTGATGAGGTCTGCCCTCAGCTTTTTCTTCAAACTGCTCCTGATAGGATTTGTTCTCCAGGCATTCCACAAGCTTTATTGCCCTCCTCTGCACTCACTCCAGCACCTCGATATCTCTCTCGTATTGAGGTGCCCAGAACTGGACACAACACTCCAGGTGTGGCCTCACCAGTGCAGAGTACAGGGGGACTGTCACCTCCCTACTTCTGCTGGTCACACTATTTCTGACACAAGCCAGGATGCCGTTGGCTTTCTTGGCCACCTGGGCACACTGCTGGCTCATGTTCAGCCACTTGTCAGTTAGAACCCCCAGATCCTTCTCTTCCAGACAGCTCTCCAGCCACACCTCCCCAAGCCTGTAGTGATGCTGGGGGATGTTGTGGCCCAAGTGCAGGACCTGGCACTTGTCCCTGTTGAAGCTCATCCCGTTGATGTTGGCCCACCGATCCAATCTATCCAAGTCTCTCTGTAGAGCCTCTCTATCTTCATGCAGATCGACACTCCTGCTTAACTTGGTGTCATCTGTGAACTTACTGATGATACACTCTGTGTCCTTATCAAGATCATCAGTAAAGATGTTGAACAGAAATGGTCCCAACACTGAGCCCTGAGGAACACCACTTGTGACTGGCCACCAGCTGGATTTTGCTCCACTGACCACCACTCTCTGGGACCGTCCATCCAGCCAGTGCTTGAACGAGAAAACCATTCACTCATCCAGGCCGTGAGCAGGCTCTTTTCCTATGAGAATTCTATGCAGAACTGTGTCAAATGCTTTTCAAAAATCCAGGTAGACAATATCCACAGCTTTTCCATCGTTCAAAGGTCAGGTCATCTTATCATAGAAGAATCATAGAATCATAGAATCATCTAGGTTGGAAAGGACTCTGGAGGTCATCTAGTCCAACTGTTCGCCTAGCACAGTTCCCACCTACAGCATATCCTTAAGCTCTAAATCGACCCTACTCTTGAACACCTCCAGGGATGGGGACTCCACCACCTCCCTGGGCAGCCCATTCCAACACCTAACAACCCCTTCTGTAAAGAAATGCTTCCTATTATCTAGTCTGAACTTTCCCTGGCCCAACTTGAGGCCATTCCCTCTTGTCCTCAGGTTTGTCAGGCAGGACCTGCCTTTCATAAACCCATGCTGACTGGGCCTGATCCCCTGGTTGTCCATTATATGACTTTTAATGACACTCAAGATGACCTGCTCCATGACCTTCCCTGGCACTGAGGTCAGACTGACAGGTCTATAGTTTCCTGGATCCTCCTTTCTGCCTCTCTTGTAGAAGGGTGTCACATTTACCACCCTCCAGTCCAATGGGACCTCCCCAGTTAGCCATGACTTCAGGTAAATCATGGACAGTGGCTTGGCGAGCACATCTGTCAACTCTTTCTGCACCCTTGGGTGTAACCCATCTGGTCCCACAGACTTGTGTGCATCCAAGGGGTGTAGCAGGTCTCTGACCACCTCCTCTTCAACTGTGCTGACCTTGGTCTGCTTCCCCTCCCCATCTCCCAGCTCATGAGGCTGGGTGTCCAGGGAACAGCCAGTTCCACTGCTAAAGACTGAGGCAAAGTAGGCGTTGAGCACCTCAGCCTTTTCCTCATCCTTAGTTACCATGTTTCCTTCTGCATCCAATAAAAGAGGGAGATTTTCTCTAATCCTCCTTTTGCTGTTAATGAATTTATAGAAATTTATAGACTTTGCAGCAAGGAAGATCCTGGAAAAAAATGTGCATCAACTACAAAGTCAAAACTATCATCTGGTTTAAGTCAGAAGCTCCTGTAAAGAGACATAACAAATATGATGAAATGTGGAGATGAATGGTATATTTAACATATCAACCTTTAGAAAGATATTTGACAGGGTAATACAGCAGAATAATAAATAGCCAAGACAAATTAGGCACTAGCTTTTACTCTTCAAAGAATTGCTTGGACTGAGGAGAGACAGCAGTTAACCACAGTTATTACAAGGTCATGGTGCAGACAAAGGCTTGCAAATGGTGTTATACAGTTAACTGAAAAATAAATTACCGTCCTGTTAATATTTCACCAGGAATACCACAATGTCACAAATTGCTTGCTAAAACAATAATGTTCTTCCTAGTCTTTCTGTAAGGTACCCAAGCGTGTCTTTACTATATTGCAATAAACATTTTCCAGGTAAAATCAACTGTAAATTAAACAATAATTTAAACACGTTAGTTCTTTAATTGTAGGATGGCTAGAGATCTGGCAAGGATTAAAAAAGGTGCTAGGCTTAAATGATACTCAATATAGGCTTGGGTAATTGCCTTTAGAAATCTATTACCAACCTACACTCCATTTGATGATAACTAAAATTCTCTCCATTGGTTGTTGAGTGACGAACATAAAGCACATCTGGCAGAGTTGTGGTGAAAACACTGACCATGTTCTCGAACCCTTAATACGTATCATAAGCTCAGAAACCAAATATTTGTGAATAATAGGACAAAGCTTCCCCTGCTCACAAATGCCTTTTCAGTAAGGAATAGACCAGGAATAGGATTCATTACTGAGGTCCTTCAACGATGCTTTGTTTAGCCCACAGCTCACCACCTCTGACAGCAGTGTGACTGCACCTCTGTTCAGCACAGACTGTGATGCATACGCATATGTTTTTAGAAAGAGCTGGATTTTGCTTAAACTGTGTGTCAAATATAATGACAAAATATACTTGAAATATAATAGCAAAAAGCAATATTGTTCCTTTCAGAATGATGCTTAGCTTTCAGTTTGCATAAAATCATTCACATAAAAAGGTCAGAGAAGACTAATTTAAGACTAATCCAGAGAAATAGGTTAGCTGCCTAAAAGTTATTGAAATATAAAATTTCTCCTGAGAATGGCCTGCATTGTCACTCTAAAGGGAGATATTTCAGACCAGAATTCAAAATAGCCAGCATGCTAAGCAGGCAAATGTCTAGACTTAAACAAGACATCTGAAATCGCATCACCCTCTAGAGCTCAGGGCCTTTTGATCTGCATAATGTTCCCTTGAAAATACAGTTTCACGTCCTTTCTTTCAAAGAACTTTGTAGGACTGCAACAGATTTTTTAAAAGCTAGTAGGTGATGTCACTACTCAAGAATACTCATACTTACCTGACTGCCAAAAGTAAAATCATGTCAGTCTTAGAGCACAGTAGTCAGATTTTGCATCTCCAGTGATTCCTCTGACCATTTGGATGTTTCAATGATGCTTTCTCTGCTATTTTATTGCTTCCCAATGCTTTGAACTGCTTTCAGGTTTCACATGGGGCAGGACAGAGCATGCTGTTAAGACACTGTCCTGAAAATCATAGATTTTAACTCCTTCAGACTCCTTAGATGCTGAAAGGAATGCCTAGTTTCTGGTTCCCAGTCAGTCCCATGGAGGGAAAAAGCTGAGCTATTCAGAAAGGGCAGTTCTCACTAGTGAATGAAATTGTGGTACTTAACCTTAAATTCCACCAGTACGTGTGGTATATTGCAACAATCACAGATCATGTGCACAGACATTTCAGTTATAGCATTTTATATTCTTTCAGGCTACTGCAAAAAGCTTTTTCAACATTCAAAGAGAGAAACATTTTTGGCTGAAAACTTTTGTACGCTACAAGTGATAAATGTGACAAAGAAAGGAAGTAAATTTTTGTAGAGACAGATAGAGAGAAACACTAGAATTCTACAAAATCTTGGGTTAGTGGATATTCAAAGCACAAGAGGCCCCACTTTCTTAGTCTGCCTAAATAAGGTAATAAATTCTGTTTGGTGTAATGCATGCTTAATTTAAATGGAAACCATTTCTAATCAGCTGGTTTGAGGAAAGGCTAGGGAATAAGGAAAAATATATGTGGGCATTTAGACATATGCAATAGTACACTTGCATTTTAAAAAAAGTTGGAAGATTTTCCCTGAAATAGATTTATGGTGGAGGGGTGTGATACATATCTATCACCAAAACAACTAACAAGGTTTCAATTGTAGTTATTTCAGAACAGGGTATCATGAATGTGATGAGATACAAGACAAACTGATGCAAATGAAAAGAAATAAAAGGTAAGCGCATAAATGTGCTCATAACATAAGCATTTATTCTGCTTAGTTGTATTTATGCTGCCCTAGTATTTGTCTAAATTAGAGTAAAAAATATAGACATATAACATATTTGTACTTATGTATACTTTTTTCAGTTCATACCAAGAAAATATTCAATACTCATTCAATTAATTTTGCCACACCTCGTGTTTTTTCATATTCAGGTACAAATACAAAGGCAGAATAAATTAGGGTTTGATATGAGACTATCAAGGTCAGATGGTTTAAAGCGCTTGTGTTTGAAACTGTTTGTTACTTTGAAACATTACAACTTTTAATATACTATATGGTTGTGTTTTGGTCACAAAACAGACTGCAGTTAGAATTTGTAAATTGGATAGTGATCAGAATTATTTTCTAAAAGCAAAATCTGTATTGTAGCTATTAGTTCTCTCTTTTCTGTATCTCAAAGCTAATTAAACAAGTGACAATATATGTTCTAGCATTGTTATTTTAAAACACAGAGTTTACTGGCTATCCTTTTTTTTAATTTTTCTTTTTTTTAATTGCAACAAGAATAGACATATGCAGTATTTCCAGTTTTTAGAACAAGGAATGCTTTGCCTCAGAAAAAGAGAAGTTGATATTTAATGCCCAACCATCAGCATCTAGTGCCATTTTAGATGCTTTATGACATATGCTCCATCCATATCAGGTTGTTAGATAGGACGCAAGACTTTTGGGAGGCTGTTTCATTTTGAAATGCCTGCTGGAAGATAGCTTGAATACATACTCTCAGTTTCATACTTTAAACATGCTGTCCTCCCTCCTACTTTCAGACCTTTTCAACTAAGAACAAAATAAACAGCATGGAAAATGGTCATTTTTGTTTTATGACCGAAGGGGCATCACATGCAACTCAGAGGAGGTGTAGGTAGGGCTGGTTAGCTGTGGACATCTTCCAGGTTGATATGGGTGATAACAGCTTTCATCACCATAACCACAGAGCCATGCATTTTATGTCCATCTGTTTTCTGGAAGAGCATTTGCTGGACAAAGGGAGGAAAGCCAGGCAGTACCAGAGCTGTATTCAGCACAGTGCTGTCATGTGTGTGGTCAAGTTTCCAGAAATATCATACAGAAATTTGTCTCTTCAGGAGGTGGAAGAGCTGATGTTATGTGGCTGATCATTATTTCCTTCCTTGTGTTCACAGTAGTACATGGACACTATCATGATTGTCAGCATTTACCAGATGTGGGCAAAAAAATTTTAAACACCTGGATCATTATTTATTATAATTGTAATTTATAATTATTTCTGTACTATCTGTAATGCAGAGCTCTTGCTCTAGATTTCTGTTTCTTATGACATGAAGTAAGGGTATCAATCATAGTATTTATATAACACTTCTGGAAGAAATACTTGGGACTGTAATATCATTAGCTTTTATAACAATTATCACTTATAAAAATTTATGTGACAGATAAATATGATTTTATATTGACATCATGAGTAGCAACATGGGAAAATATCTGAGGCTTTCATGGTTAAATTCTAAAATAAATTCCCCAATTCCTGTGTCTCTTCTTGACCTGATAATGTCAATAACATTAAAACATTTTTTGTATGGATCATTATTTATAATTTTTATATGGGTATTCTCTGTGTTTCCATGCTCATTTTTGCTTGAAATATCACACTGGTACATAATGTAGACACCTGATATGATTCATCAGATTAATCTGTTAAGAAAAGAATAAAGGATAATTAGTATTACTTTAAAAATATATATGCTATATTTAACAAAAAAAAACAGCAAAAAACTTCGAGTGATACTCCCTAGGAATTAGCTATATTTTAAAATAACTTCAAATGAAAATACAGAGACCATCTCATTTAACTACTGATTTACAAAGTGTCTTTAGGCACTGTGTTACATCCTACACATTAAATTGGCCTTTTAAAATATTCATAGATCTAAATTAAGTATTTGAAATAATTTCCATTCTGAGTCTTAATATGAATATTAAAATCCCAAGGCAACTCAGAACTTGCGTATTTAAAATACATTTTAAATTTACTGATAACTCCTTAAAAGTATGGTAATGAGTTAGAGTTTGGAACTTAAAACATAAACTGTTTAATAATATGACCTGTGTTTTAGAAGAAAAAATATGTATAGATGGATGATTGGTTTATAATTTAATCCTATGTAGGTCCTTCTCTCCCGGTTACAAAGAAGTTCTGCATCTGCCTTACTTATTGTCTGCATTGAATTAAAAAAAAAAAAAAAATATTTATTGTATTTTACAATATTTATTGTATTTTACATAAATTTTAAATTTTAAATTCAAATTGCTAGCTGAAAATAAGGAGGAAGCACGATGTGGGCTTCATCAAGGCCCACTGAAAACAAGAAAGACAGGTCAAACTCCATGGATGAGCTATGGTACCCAACACAAGTGCACAACAGACCACTTTTGTAAGAATGTTTACTTTAACTATGCGTAATCTCACAGCCGAAGCATATTTTTAGTTCTATATAGAACATATTGGTTTAGGTTCAAAACTAGTTTTGGCAATCTCAGCACAAAAATATTCTAAATTGAGCACTCAAATGCCACGAACTTTTGCTTTAGAACAGAACACAGAGCACTGAGAGAAAGGCGGCTGCAAGTTTTGAAAAAAATGCTGAAAATAATATGGAAATTATTTATGTGTGCCTTACCCACATGTCATCATAATTCAAGGTGATTTTGTTGCATAGACATCATGTCAGAAACTTCCCAGAAAAATCTACTGTGCAGCATTTGTTTTTGTTGGTAATGCTGAAAAACTTTATAACACACCCACAGGGCAAATTCTGACAACCTAGATGAGATTAAGGTGACAATTCATTTCCCTGACTGATGGGCAGATGAGTTTCGAGACTGCAATACCTTTCATGAAGATGGATAAGAACAAGATGTGGCAAATATCTACTTATTTAACTAAGAAAATATGCATATCCATGACTTCTGAAATTCATTTCAGATTTTTTCATTTTATACCATAGTTCTACAGCTATTTGTTGTGAGTCTAAAAAGTTAAAGGAAATATCAGCCTAGTGGAATACACTATGCTATAGTTTTGCTGACTTCCATCTACAGCTACAGAAATGTTAAGGACAAGTAAAAAGATTAATAGATATTTTTTATGAGCACACCTGGGTGCTGTGCTGGGCATTGCAATCCCAGGTTCAAAAATAGTATGCAATACAGTAAAACAGCATTGGTTTTGACACCCTTTGCCCATCCTCTAATGCTATTCCAGCAGGTTTTGAACCCTTTTCTTCCCCCCCACTAATCCTTTAGGACTCATCATGGCTACTTTAATTTAATTTCATTAAAACATCATGTTGTTGGGCACCATCACAGCCTTCTCATCATCTCTGACACCTTCAGAGTTGGATTCATCTGGTAGTATAGGTGTGGTCATGAAGTCAAGCCTTGCAAATGTGTCAATGAAGATCAAGAAGAGGGAAGGCAATGGAATGAATTATAACCAGCCATATTTCACTTCTCCACTCTCTACAACAGTTGCAATGTGGTCAGCCTCTGCTCCTCTCTCATCTGGCATTTCCTATCCCCCTCCATCAATGCAGGGATAATTGAGCCTTCCCCTCAGTCGAGGCTCTGAAAAATTGGAGTGTCTATATCTTGCTTAACACTGTAATTTTGTCTCTGCAAGCAGGAAGCCTGCTGCTGTAGGAACAAGCTTTGAAGGACAATCTGTTAGCAAAGAAACATTTTCTTAGACCAAGTCAGAAGTTCTTTTGATTTTCCAGCCTGCATAGTTTGACCTTCCAGAAGTTAAATATCCCAGGATGGATTCAACAAATATATGCTCTTTTGCTTTACTTTTTACCCAGAGAACTCATGCCTTGCCTTCTTACAGTTTCTGACCAATTAAAATTTAACAGGGGTCTTTGAAAAATCTTCCAAATATTTTATAGTAAATCTGAGTGTGAAAAATCATCTTGTTTTTTTCATTATATCAGAATTACACATTTTGTTACCTTCATGCTTGTTCTCTCAGCTCCATCTATGATGCTTAGCAGGGTGGCCTCTAGTTGCAAGCTTGAATAAAGCACAGACATAACATATACTTATATACTTATGTTTTGAACCTGAGTGGACTGGAAATGAAGTAATTGGTGACAAATGAGCTCAATATATAGAGACGTGGGCAAGCTCTCTCAGCTAATACGGTCCACATTATGTGGTCTCCAAGAGCAGGGAGTAATAGTGCTTGCAAAATATATTTCTCACTCCATCTGGGACAAGGAATTTTGCATCGATAGTGCCTTCCCAGAGAAAATCATTGATGCTGCAAATTTTATCTCCAGGATGCTTTCAGGAATCTCCAAGGGAATCATTAACAGATTGCAGAAATCAGCTGTCACTTTAAAAGATCCTTCTTCCTCTTCTTCTCCTCTGTAGGGAACAATTCAATGATTTCCATTAAAGAAGATTAGCTTTTAGCTGCACTTTATACAAAATCCTTACTAAAAATAAATGAACAGAAATAACATTCATGACCATAAGTTACTATTTGTTTCCTTTTCTTTTTCACTGGATCAGGGGATGACACATAAGCCAAGTCTTATTTCAATAATATGATTCAGCTTCTCTACTGAAACTTGGCAGCAAATTTTCAGAGATTTGAAAATTAAGATGTAAATACATACCATCCTATGTATGTAATTTCTGCATTTTCTGCATTATTAATCTGTTTACTAGAGGAAGGTACAAGCTACCCTGCTGCTAATTCATTAGTGAAGTTCTGTTGTCTAATTAATCAGAGGAAGTAACTATGTGAATGGTGTATTGTGAAGCTATAAATCACAGAATGACAGAATGGTTTAGGTTGGAAGGGAACCTTAAAGATCATCTAGTTCTAAATCCCCTGTCATGGGCAGGGACACCTTCCACTAAATCAGGTTGCTAAAGTTCCATCCAACCTGGCCTCAAACACTTGCAGGGAGGGGACATCTACCACCCCTCTCTGGGCAACCTGTTCCAGTGTCTCACCACTCTCACAGGAAAGAATTTTTTCCTTATACCTAATCTGAATTTACCCTCTATCAGTTTAAAGCCATTGCCCCTTGTCCTATCACTACACTCCCTGATAAAGAGCTTCTCCCCACATTTCCTGTAGTCCCCTTTAAGTACTGGAAGGCTGCTGTAATGTGTCCCTGGAGCCTTCTCTTCTCCAGGCTGAGCAACCCCAATTCTCTCAGCCTGTCCTTATAGGGGAGGTGCTCCAGACCCCTGTTTGTCTTTGTGGCCCTCTTTCAGATCCACTTGAGCAGGTCCATGTCCATTTTATGTTGGGGGCCACAGAGCTGAACATAGTACTCTTGGTGGGATCTCATGAGAGTGGAGTAGAGGGGCAGAATCAGCTCCCTTGACCTGCTGGCCACACTTCTTTTGATGCAGCCCAGGATACAGTTTGCTTTCTGGGCTGTGAGTGCAAATTGCTGTCTTATATTCAGCTTTCTAATACCTCCAAGTCCTTCTCCACAGAGCTGCTCTTAATCCATTTTCTGTCCAGCCTGTATTTGTGCATGGGATTGCCTTGACCCATGTGCAGTGCCTTGTACTTGGCCTTGTTGAGTTTCATGAGGTTTGCATGGGCCCACCTACATAAAGGTATACTCTAAAATATGCTCTGTTCATAAACTTTGATGTTGGCATGAAGCTCCTAATTCAAGTGCAAGTCATAAACCCGCAAGTTAATTCTGTTGCAGTGTCAGGGGTTAGAAGGCTATGATGGGGATTCAGGTCTGTTCACATTGTCTAGATGGGTGTTGTGAGTCTTATCTTAAGAGGGGACGTGCGAGTTTGAACTCCCTAAGAGATCCCACAAATCTCCTACCTCAGCACTTCAACACTTTCTCAGCCCAGTTGGCTACCTAAGAGCTGCCTCCCACATATTCTGCTTCTAAATGCTGATGCAGTGATTCTTCCATGAGAATTATTGATATTATTACTTAACTGCTGATGTTCCTAGCCCAGCAGGAATATGCCCTGTCCATGGAATAACAAACCCCACATATGTTGAGGAGTGATACTGCGTAACTGTATTCTTTTGTCCATTCAATCACAATATGTTATAGGAAATAATTTATCTTAAATTTTTTTATTCTAGTTTTCTTTATCCCAGAAGATAGGCCTACGTAGTCCATTTACTCTGCTGTAGAAGAGTACTGAACTGTCTCCTTGTGAGCTCCTTATTAAACTGTAGCCCTATTTACATTTTACAACATTTCTTGCAAATTAGATTCAGCAACGGATACTTGGTTCAGTCAAATACTTTTCAAGAACCTAGAAGGCGCTCATCAACAGGTGCTTTGCTCAGTCAAGCTTGCATCTCGTGGTTCAGTGTTCATGATGCTTTTCATGGAGGATTTCATATTAGAATGGATATTTGTATGTATGACACATTCTCTAATCACAAGTGCAGTAAAGCATGTGTGAGCAAACTAATTTGTGGGCAGCAACTACTTGTTACTTCTGATTTATAGATGTCTGAGACATTTAATTATGAAACAAAAAATGACATCTTATGATTTGAGTTGCCAATATCATACACATTCATAAATAACAAGTCAGAAAATGTGGCAGTAGCTTGGCTAACCTTGACTGATACACATATGCAAATTATGATACTTATAAATAAGCAACAGAAAAAATGACTTAGTTCATCTAAAATTTAGTTGCTAAATGGGGGGTTGGATAATTCTGATCCTATTCAATCAAGAATATCTTAATAAAACCATTAGAAATAAAGTTCTTTTGTTATGCAAATGTTTAACTAAAGACACAAACCTTTATTTATAGCAAACTGAAATATCAACTCATTTCACAGTGTGATACTTGGATCATCAGAAGATGTTAATCTGATATCAACATGTCACCCTTCTAACAAACTTTACAAAGCACATATCACACCAGGAATGTGTAAATCATTTCATGCCAAGAACACCCTAATCTGCTATACCTCATCTCATAAATCCTTTATGGAAATGATTCTGTGAGTACTGCATGAAAGAATTGAAAGGAATTCAGTCTGGATAGATACAGAATTATTGCAAGTATCAATATATTGTTATGCATATAGTTTTACAGTCATTTACCTGTTGTAGTCTCCACAGGATCTTAAAAAAAAAATCACATGCCTTGATCAGATTACAAGAGTCAGTCACTCCTGCTTTGCACTACATTCCAGATAGAGTAACTCAATCTCTTATCAACAGAATGTTTCATTTAAACTGATTAAAATCCACAAGAAAACTTCATTAATTTTACAGGAAATAAAGTAATGCAACTTCTAGAATACATTAACCATGATTATTTGGTATTACTGAATAATTCCACAGAAAGTTACCTTGTATTAAATAAAGCTAAAACTCATCTTTTTAAACTAGAGGGAAGAATCAAAGGAAGGCTTATAATGATAGAAGTTGGCAACATGCCATTATTCTTTTGTTGTCATTGGCATGAACACAATCGTGTGCCCTTTAATCTTTGTTATTCCGCCTGCTGCTCATATGGATAACACAATTAACGACTCCTTTCAATCAAAGGAATAGGAACAGAATTGTCTGCATTTAGAGAGTCACCAGGACTAAAGTGAATTTGTGAAATCCAACTACTATGCATCCCAGACTAACATGCAGTTCTAAGATGCAGAGATAAAAATATTCTGTATTTTGCTGTACACTTAATACCTTCTAGCACATCAAATTTCTTATGAATATGTTGAAAACAGTGGACCAATAGAATAAAATTTAAAGATAAAAGATTTCTTCACTTGGCTGCTTAATTTAAAAGATATCTATAGTGTGGCACAAATTAATTTACTAGCCAATAAACTTATACTATATTTCATGTTTCACAAACATAGTGCACACATACTGCATTGTTAATAGTAACAATACTACTACAAATAACAATATACTTGATAAATTCCATTTATTCAACTTTACAGATTTTTTTTCTTTTGTAGTTTTCCTAATGCTCAGTCCCATTTATGCCTGATGTTTATTTCAAGAGAGCTAAAAACACTGTCACTTACGAATTCTAGGAATTGTTTTAAGATTCTTTGTCCCTTTTTCAACTCATATGTTTGGGGTTTTTTTTTTTAAATAGTAACATCTGAGCAATTGATAACTGCCAGTGTAAGTTCTTGACTTTTAAAAGGCAGCTAGAAATAGTCTCAGGCAATGAAGGAGCCTTTCTGAGTCTGTGTTTTTACTATCTCATTTTAGTGTATTATTAAATCAGGAAAAGGGGACTAGGGTTAGAATCAGAGAAAGGACTTAGATGCAGCAAGGCACCATTCAGCAGAACAGAGCCCAGAGCTCCACGCAGAGTTCATGAACAGCTGCCTGAATTTAGAGCAGTGAGTAGGCTATCCTGAAGAAAGCTGCATATTCTAAACTCTGCTTTTTTGTGCATGAAATACACATGGGATACACAGTTCAGATCCTTACGCTCACCGTGCGTGTCTCCACTCTATGTGTTAGTGTCACAGATGAAACTTTTGACTATGATGTCAAGACCCATGTTTCCTCCCCTTGTGTGCCTGAGATCACAGATGCTGTGGCATGACAACGTCTAATAATTAAGCACCTTGATCTACTGGAATTACTCAGGGTGCCTGAGGTGCAATGGGTGCTATGCAGGCAGTGGAGAGTTCTGGGTGTCTGGAAAGCAAACTACAAGCTGAATAAGTAACTGACTTGCAACAGGCATGAAAAGACACTCATACAAAGACACACACAAAAAAGATCTCTTTCATGCTGCATATTACATAGCTATAGCCACTAAGGATCTAGAACATCTGACTCTTCTTATGAAGTAGGCAACTGGTTAAGTAGGTTTTACTCTTAAAATATGCCAAAGGAACTCCTCTTTTTCATACGAACTTAACAATTGCTACAGTTTCCTTTAGATAGGTCTTCGATTAAAAAAAACTGCACAGGTCCCTCCACATCCTCTCAGCTGAAAACCCCAGTCACTGAATTACTGAGTTGTTCGTTTTGTACTTTGGCTGCAATGTATCCTGTTTTCAAGAAAAAGAATAGAGATACCACTCCCCAGACAAACTAAGATACACTAATAGTGGTGAAGGTGTTATGAAAGGAGATCTGTGCATCTGAATTATCTCATGCTGAGAAAGATATGAACTCCAGTTCCCCATTTCTTATATGCATGTTGCAGACATGAGGCTATGGGGGGGGGGGGGGAAAAAAAGTCACTGTTGTGCCTAGCACATTTTCTGAGAATGAAAACACTGACCTCAGTGCAATTTGCACAGGTTAAGTCTGACTAAAATGCTTGGATGATTAGGTCCCCCTAAGGGACTTAGAGTTTAGCCACTTCACCATCCAGTATCTCTATTAAATAGTCAGGGAGCTTAAAGGCAGAGACATCTTGCAAATTCTAGGTAGCATGATCTTTAAAGAGTTCTTGGATCATCTCTTGAGCCTAAATTTTACCCGATTCCTGTTAGGAGCTGGGCAAGTCATGTGAAAATAGACACTCCTGATGGTCCTTGGCACTGATTATTACTTAAAGTATTATATCTATACACAAAATAGTGGTGGTTTTTTTAGTATTTTATGTTTATATTTAGAATATTTTCACTGTAAGAAAACCAAACTTATTTTCTCTTCAGACCTTTCACAAAATGCAGTGGCAGAAAGCTCATAAAGGACAAAAGAAACAGTCAATGAACCATCATTTTTTGCATGTCATATTCTAAAAATCAGAAGAGTCACTGATCTGTCAGATGCTGAACTTGTGCTTGAGAAACTTTACTAATGAAAGTAGTCTGTAAATAATTTTTCAGTTTTCCTTTCTTATTTTACTAGTTTTAACTTTATAGGCAAGTGTCAGATAACACAGAAAAAAATATTAGTATCTATACACAGAAGTTAAGTGTAAAAAAAATGGTGGAATTAAGAGATTACAATGTTGTGCATATGATCCTATTTATGATGCCATTATTTAAGCAAAGGTCTTGTGAATTTAAAAATCTGCCATTGGTAGTTTATCTAAGACAACTTTACGAAGAAAATCAATGGGACAAAACAGATTTCATGCATGTCATTCAATCACAGATACAAATGCAAATATTTTATACAATCACAATTCAGTATTGTTACACTTGGATGAACTATTAATATGTAATCAAGAAATAGTTCATTATTTAGATTGGCTAATCTTTACAGAATTTTATAATATATTTTTAATCTAAAAGCCTCAATAAAAGCTAAACCAAAGTATAGTCCACCTTGCTGAATCCTTGTCTAGATTATATTTTGTTTGAATATCCCCACACTGTCTACTATATCTCCTAATACTAAGGCAGTGCAAACATTTCTGAAAAGGGTTCAGTACAATTTCCCAGAGACTTGTATGACCATTTATAATCAAGATGAATTATGTAAATACAATCTCTGCTCTAATTAAGAAAAAGTGAATACCTCATACTTGTCTTAAAACAATTTAAATCATTTGTGTGCAAAGCACCTGCATATTTACGTCACTGTATACAGAGCTAATCATACTCATACTAAATATTTTACAGTCCTCAGGCTCTTGTGACTAGCAGTGGAGTAATCTAATTTTGCAGGAAGAAATCTCTCTAGAACAACAGCTCAAAGAGTAAAAATGCTTATGATAGCAGAGGCCTCACATTTAAATACATTAGAGCATTCATAATACCAGGCTTTTAATTTCAGAAATAGATAAATATCTAGCCTAATTTTAAGTCTGCTTATCTGAGATCATAGGCACTTGGTATTCTGTAAAAGCTCATCTACAGTACAAAACCACTTTCATTACTTTAATGACAGCTGGGTAACTTCATAGGTCCCTCATACCCTCTCACTAAAGTTTTGCCTTAGATGTTTATGTTGCAGACTTAACACTAATACTTTCAACACTTCACTAAAATGTTTCTATTAATACTCTCTGTAGTCTAATTTAAGAATGTCCACTATCTCTACAGTACAACAGATCCCAATCCCTAGGCATTTTTCCAGATAATATTATTCAATTTCATTAATTTGCTTAGTATTGCTGAAGAACCTTGCTATAGATTTCAATCAGTTCAGATATTTAGAGATATCCAGTTCCTCCATTTTGATCACTGCATATGCCACAATATGAAAACGTAAATACAGGCATGGGTCCTGAACCTGACCTCAGCCAACTGCCTAATCTTTTCCTGTGTACCAAGAAATGTTCAGCTAAGCCTAATTCACTCCTCTACATCTCTGGCAAGGGTGTGGCCCCACTATCCTGGAGACAGAAATTGTTAATATACACAGCAGTACTTCAGAAGTATCATCAGTTAAGCATCCTGAGGATCAAGCAAACAGTAGTCATCAACTGGAAATAAAGACGGATTTGAATTTCTGACACATGCTACCTTTCTACCCCTGAAAAAGGGCCATCTAAGATGAAAAGATTTGTATCAGAGTTTTGGAGAAAAGAGCTGAAGTTTATGGTACCCATCAGATGACAAAATTAGAGATGGACCATCCACTACTAAATGAGAAAATAGGTGGAAGGAGGAGAGGAGAGGAGAGGAGAGGAGAGGAGAGGAGAGGAGAGGAGAGGAGAGGAGAGGAGAGGAGAGGAGAGGAGAGGAGAGGAGAGGAGAGGAGAGGAGAGGAGAGGAGAGGAGAGGAGAGGAGAGGAGAGGAGAGGAGAGGAGAGGAGAGGGGAGAAGGGAGGGGAGAAGGGAAAGGAAAGGAGGGAAGGGAAGGGAAGGGAAGGGAAGGGAAGGGAAGGGAAGGGAAGGGAAGGGAAGGGAAGGGAAGGGAAGGGAAGGGAAGGGAAGGGAAGGGAAGGGAAGGGAAGGGAAGGGAAGGGAAGGGAAGGGAAGGGAAAGGAGAAGAGAAGGGAAGAGAAGAGAAGAGAAGAGAAGAGAAGAGAAGAGAAGAGAAGAGAAGAGAAGAGAAGAGAAGAGAAGAGAAGAGAAGAGAAGAGAAGAGAAGAGAAGAGAAGAGAGAAAAGAAAAGAGAGAAAAGAAAGAAAAGAAAAGAAAAGAAAAGAAAAGAAAAGAAAAGAAAAGAAAAGAAAAGAAAAGAAAAGAAAAGAAAAGAAAAGAAAAGAAAAGAAAAGAAAAGAAAAGAAAAGAAAAGAAAAGAAAAGAAAAGAAAAGAAAAGAAAAGAAAAGAAAAGAAAAGAAAAGAAAAGAAAAGAAAAGAAAAGAAAAGAAAAGAAAAGAAAAGAAAAGAGGAGGAGCATCTGTCTAAAAGCCTAGGCACAGGGAGAGATACCTTTATCCAACTATGGATATCAACCATCTAACATGATTTCCTTAAAAGTTAATGAACAGATAAAATATAATTTTAAGTCACATTTGTTTTGTAATCAGGAAACCTGTTCCTTCATAAAAAAATTAAGGCCAAGCCAACCTTCTCCATCTTATACTTCTGTACGTGATTTTTTCTACCAAAGTGTAAAACCTTTGGCTTGTCATTATATAAGTCAAACTAACTATTTCACTCTGAATGACTCCTGTCAGTCAAGATCACTTTGAATTCAAATCCTGCCATCCTTAGTGTTTGTAGTCAGTCCATGATACAAGACATTAATGGTAGCACTAACTAGGGTCCACCTTAGGACAGGCCTTTGTGCAGTTTGACAGCAAGCCATTGAAACCACTCTTCTGAGCTTTATTTTTGCACCTAGCTGTGCAGCCACCTTACAGTAGGATCATCTAGATCCTTAGCTTCTATGTGAAACTGCCATGTGAAATGGTGCCTGAAGCCTTTCTGTGGTCAAAATAAATCATATCTGCTGCTGCTTCTTTATCCAACAGCCTGTTGCCCTGTTATAAAGAGAAATAATTTGGTTTGACATGATCTGTAATGGACAAATGGATGAGGGCTGCTATATTTCATCTTGCTTTCGATGAATTTACTTGTTACAGTACTTTTACAGGAATGTAAGTTAGGCTAAATTGTATATAGTTTCCTGGTCTACTTCCTTCCCTCTGGTTTTCAAGGATTAGTGCTGTTTTTGCCTTTTTACAGCCTTTTGGAACTTCATCCATTCTGCATGAGTTCTCAGATATAAATGCTAACGGCTTAGAGATGGTCTCATTCAGTTTGCTGAATCTCCTACTGTGAATTTTATTTGGCTGAGCAGATTTGAAAAATGACTCATGAATCTCTTCCTTCTTCTTTTTCTTATACTACAATGATTCTTACCTCTATTTCCATATGAGTTAATTGTCTTAACCAACTAGGATTTTTAGTGAAGAATGGAACAGACATTAAACACTCCAGAGTTCTCAGGATATTCTGCTATTGGATATCCTCTCCTTTTGTGTAGAGATCTTTCTTTACTCTTTTAAATACCAGTGTACTTACACAATATTTTATGCCTCCTAATAACTGTTTCTCATTATATACTTTTGTGATTTTGTCACTACAAGTTCATGCTATTCTTTTATATTAATAATTTCTGAGAAACTCCTTGTTTGAGGTTGCTGAAGAGTTCATATCCCAGTTAAATTCATTGTTTAGCATATTTCCTAGCTTTTCTTTGCACTGAGCTTTACAACTGTGAACTGAATATGGCTTTTAATAATCTATCAAACTTCGTGGTCTTTCTTTAAATCCATTTCCCGTGGGTTGTCAGCTATCAGTTCTCTGAGTTCACTGAAGTCTGCTTTCCCAAAATCAGTTCATATCAGTTGTTTTCTCCATCTTAAGAGTAAAGATCTTTAAAACTCAATATTTCATATTAACCCTTATCCATTACTTTCACTTTCTCATTCAGGTTTCCCTAATTGGCCATAAATAAATCCAAGAAACTCTTACTCTCCGTCACCTTACCATAACTAATCTGCTGTATTTCTTTGCAAGCTGATCACTGAAGAGCTGGTGGTTTTCCACCAACACAAACTCCTGTTTTCAATTGTTAGTTCCCCTTAAAAAGCCACAATATCTGACAGTTATGGGTTTATTTTCTGCAGAAGACCCTGACTGCAACAGTAAATAACCTTATGTCATTAACCAAGTAAATTCAGCGTGTCTATCTAGGGCCATTTGGGGGGCTTGAATGCCTTTCTATCTCTTTTTGATATGAAAGGTAGTATCTTCTTTCTTTTCCATTCACAATTAAACTGTACTTTCTTATATCAATATTCTAATCCGGTGAACTAAGCTTCTGTAATGTAAATTAAATCATTATTTCACTTGTGTACTAAGACATCAAGCCCATCATTTGCGTTACTCATCTAAATCTAATCTACTGTATTAGATTACACACCTAACATGTTTATCATACAGTTTTATACTTTCTAGCACTGTTATGGCATAGGAACTTCCCTATTTTCAGTTTTAGACTCTCAATGCTGACCTGTAAATTTATGCTGTCATTATTTGCTAATCTAACCTAAAATTCTCCTCATCCAAAGTATAGAGAACGTTCCTTCATCTTCAGTATCACCTGACTGAAAACCTCGGTGGAAGAAATGAACCCTACCTCTGTTCAGTTGCCCTCCTTAGAACATCACCCATGGGCAATGAAGACAAAGCCACCCTGCTTACAAGCATGCAGCCACAAGTTTTTATTTAGTTTATCTATAACCTATCTGGACTATTACTAATAGCTAGGGATATTGAAGGGAACTCCAGCTGAGCTTTCACTTTTTGCTCCAAGAGCTACATAGCCACTTACCTGCCTAAGATCACCCCTGGCAGCATCCTTGCAGCCTATGAACCATGATAATCACCTTTTTCTTAGATTCAAGATTCTGTCTCCTGGAATGCAACACAATTCATAGCTGTTAATTCAACTGAGCAAATGGATACCTTCAGTATCTTTAAAAGTGTGTCACTGAATATCCCCAATATATCTCCTCTTGAAAGTGGTAATCTTTAACTTCTAAACCTTTTGGACATGCAGTTCCTCAGCATTCATGAATGAGGCTAGTTCCTCATGCATTCACAGGGCAGTGGATCAGGTTTTGATCTAGGAAAACACCTAATTGGTTGCAGGGCAATGCAGAGAGACCAGCAGCCAGTTTCCATTCCAAAGTCATCCCGGTCCATAGAGTAAACACTAATCCTACTCCTTCTATTCCTTTGTGTATTCTCCACCATTGGATGTTTCTGTGTCTATACAGTTGATCAAGGCTTCACAACAGTGGATACACCTTCATCTGCTTCCTAAGAGGGTCTGCAAACAGATGCATCCACTCTGGCTCTATGTCCTGCAAATCAAGGCCAGGACCTTGGATAAATGAATTAATCTGCTTTCCCACCACTATTATGCTGTGGTGCCTACACATTATCTTCTCCCTTCTCCCTTGCAAAAGCACTACTTCCTACTTAATTTGAAAAATTTTACCTACCTGACTGCTACATTCCACTCTTAATCATATTTATTCTCTTCATTTTATCTGATGCACATAAATGCACTCAACATCCCACATGGGATCTAACTTCCCTGTTCTATTATGATTGTAACCACTCATAGTACATGATTTATTCAAGAACTCTTACCTCAAGATTGTGCCTCTTCCTCCTAGCTGAGCAAAACTAGCCCTTGATTTTTGTGACTTTTTTCCCTCAGAAGTGCTGGAGTGACATATACTCATTCAGATTTTCAGCTGATGTTCATTGGTCTGATTTCTTTAAATTCTCTATTTTTAGAGTGCTCTCTTGTTAACATCACTAGCAAACCCACAAAAAGCTCTCAGGATGACCACATACTCAGTCTTAAGACTGTCATTCTTAGATTTTTGCATGATATATGTCCATGGCATTTTCTTTTTCAAATGCATTTCTGACAGATTAGATCCATTCATATATTTAACACTAGTAGAAATGAGTGAAAAAAATCCCATGACATTTAAACAAATTAGCATTTCTTGATTATAAGAATGGAAATATTTTTTTTCCTAGAGTTTATTTGTCCCACTCCTTTCATTAGATTTCTCTGTTAGCAACTCAAACTCAAAGTATACTTTTTCCCTAGTGTACTTTTAAAATAGCTCACTTCTCTTATCATCCATATCATCGTCACAATCATCCATGATCTTTTCACAAATTCAGGTCAGTCTCAGAAATTATTTTGTACTATTCCACAATTATTTTACTTGGGTTTACACCTCTAACTATAGTATCCAGGTATATCTTCCCAAAGCTCTTGAGGTCAATATAGGTATCAATTTTAAATAGCAGTAGCCTTATTACAATATTTTTCTTGTCTTTCCGCGGCTGCAATATATTGTCATCTGAAAATTTTATTGAGAAAGAGAGCATAGAAGAAAATATAAACCAGCAATGGTTCCAGGGGAGGCACAAAAAGAAAACTAGATAGAAAATTAAGAATGACCTTGTGAAAAAATAAAAATATTCAAGAGACAGGTTTCTTTTGTCACATGGCTCAACTCATATTGAGTACCTCCACACTAAGGCACCTACGCAGTCACAGCTTCTAAAATTATACACATGAGCAATATTGACACCAAAAAGTAATCAGATACTTCTTGATAACTTGCTAAGAAATGTTAAGAAAAGGAAAATTAGAAAAAAAATAGAAAGGTATAGAAACAAAGTGAATAATTTCAATACTAGTAACTTTTGGATATTCACCTTTTGTATTGTTCACTGGGAAATGACAGTAAGCACACACACACACCCCTCAAAGATCATGCAAAGTCAAAAGCTGCCTAAATAATATTTTATTAAGTAAAAAACCCATGAAGTGGTAACAAATTAGGCATATCTCCATTTTCAAGCATGATTAAGAAAAATAGCTGAAACAGAAAAGTAGCAATGACTGTGAATGTCATGAACAACTCCTTGGTAGCAAATACATGTTGTTCGATTGATTTCATTGGTATTATATGTGTAAATAAAAAAAACAGGCCCAAAGAAACTACTTAGACTGTGAAATAATCTCCCAAGGGAGTAAGGTATAAGGTCCTTCACTTAATACACTAAAATGCTGTAACATAAAATACTAAAAAAATGTTCCAATGGACACCAAATTATACTAGATGATTCTAGCCTTGAAAGGTCTTTTCCATCTCTAATGTCATAGAGATATTATGATGACTCTATGAGTCAAGGATCTATAAACCTGATTAATTTCCAGGGGCTCTCACCCCCATTTCATTCACCAGTAATTTCTATTATAATTGCAAAAATAAAGTGACTAATAAAGACATCAGTGACATTTTGCCAGTTATCTGTAATTAAAATGCAGATCTTTTATTCTAATGCTGCTATGACATATAACATTTTCTGAAAAACATTGATTTGCCTGAAGTTTTATCTGAGTTAAGATATGTTTCAGTCATTTTCCATGTTTGACTGTAGAAATAAAAATAGGATTGAAAGTTAGTATACTTTTATTAGTTCATGTTCTCATCCTAATCTAGTACGAAAATACAGATCTGATGCAATTCTATCATATAATTAGATGATGCAAGACCAAATGTCTTCTGTTGCATTATTAAAAAAGAAAAGAGAATATGTTAACTACCAGTGGTTCAATATGTGACATTAATGTGAATGGGCTTTATAGCTGCATATACAGTAACTTAGAATTTAAAGTTTAAAAAAGATTTTGGAGTAAAAAAATGAAAACATTGAATGTGTTTTCCAAATACATTACTTACTCATAATTTTACCTACTCTATCATATTTATCTAGTTTAGGTTTTTTTTTTTTTAGAGTTCTGTTTAAGTTCCACACAACAACTTTATTTTTATGTGATCCGTGAAAAGAACAAAAATATAGTAGTATGTCAACTTCCCACAAATTGTTAGGAATCAAAAGTATCATTTTTAAAACAAATCAAATATTTGAAGTTGAAGGACACAGATATCTCATACTTATGATAACATTATGATCTAGTTCCCTTCAGAGCATAGTAAGCAAGTGAAAAATAAGTGGGAACATCTATCATATTCCACACATAAAATCAGTATTTGTTAACTTGAATTTATCAATATGTGCACAAAATTTGGTGAAGCTTACTTGGAATGTGAGAAAATATAAAGAATAAGATGAGACTGATGAAAACAGAGGCAATAAAAATGAAAAACTGATCTCCATGTGAAAGTTCTGAAAGATATGCTAATAATAAAACACCCATCTATGATCAAGGGGCTGGAGCACCTCCCCTATAAGGCCAGGCTGAGAGAGTTGGGATCCTTCAGCCTGGAGAAGAGAAGGCTCTGGGGAGACCTTATAGCGTACTTAAAGGGGAGCTACAGGAAAGATGGGGAGGGACGAGGGGTAATGGCTTTAAACTGAAAGAGGGTAAATTTAGATTAGCTGTAAGGAAGAAATTCTTTCCTGTGAGGGTGGTGAGGCACTGGAACAGGTTGCCCAGAGAAGTTGTGGCTGCCCCCTCCCTGGCAGTGTTCAAGCCCAGGTTGGATGGGGCTCTGAGCAGCCTGGTCCAGTGGAAGGTGTCCCTGCCCATGACAGGGGGGGTGGAACTAGATGATCTTTAAGGTCCCTTCTAACACAAATCGTTCTATGATTCTGTGATTTTAGATGGTATTCCAATTGGAACTAGCATCTTGTAGAACAGCAGCTATCAGAAGCATACAATTTAAAAATAAGTATTAAAGAGGGGGGAAATTGCTTTTTTTACATAACATTAATGTTATATAATTTTTCTCATAATTCTCAGGAATTCAAACTCTTTCAAGAAGGTCAAATTATTGTTTAGCTTGAAAAACTTTCAAACTAATTTCATAGCTCGGTATTAAATACACAAAATGTTCAAGTCTATCTTTAGGAATTATAAACATGTAACAAAATAATACAAGAAGTGATGAACAATATTTCTTTTCTGTATTGAAACAGCTGTTCTTTAGTTCACACAGACACACTTTCTTTTAATTTTCCTTGTTGCACTAAGCATCTTTTTTTCAATATATCTTTCTACAGACTTAAAGAATTAGAAGTGTGTATATCACCTTCTCTTTTGTTTTGAGAGGTTTTTTTCTTCCACCTTTCCTTACCAGTGCTGCTGACTTTGCATTCATTGCTATTCTCAGCCAGCAGTTTTATTCTGTACTTTCCCAGTGTCCCAGCTTGCCTGTGCTATTGTTTATATTTTTAATTGTAGGAACTGCTCTTGCACATACCAAGGTCATTGGGAGTTTGGAACTGAACTGAGTAACTGTGAAGTCAGGACCTAGAAAACTGGGCAACAGACTTGCATTAAAAAATTTAATTTATACTAAAAGTTACTCTCATAAACTCATTTGGAGTTGAGGCGTTGTCAGGAAGACATACATGATCAAGAATAGACTCTGAATGTGGAAATGAAACAAGTCAGAAACAGTGATGGAGAGTTAAAAAAAAAAAAAAGGAAGGGGAAAGGGAAGGGGGGGAGGGGAGGGGAGGGAAGGGAAGGCAAGGCAAGGCAAGGCAAAGCAAGGCAATAGAACTGCAGAGAGAAGAAGGAATATAAAGCATTCTATTAAATGAATGAACACTAAAATTAAGCAAGATGTTTTATTTATAACCAATGCGTTTCTTAATTTTTACATCATTTGGTTTAATTAATATGTAGGAATTTTAAACCAGCAACTTTAATCAGTTCTGACCAAGAAGTTTTGCAAAGGAATTTTTTTGTTTCCTGATTTTTTAAATCTGAAATACTGATATTGATTATATAAAATGTTCTGATTTGATAATGTTCAGAACCCAAAATTTAGTATAACTGAATTTAATACTGACCTTTAAATATATTTTATAATAATCTTATCATAAGGTATCTACAATTTTCTGTATTTGCTTTTGGTTTACCATGCACATTATTTATCTCTTTGTGACCTATGAAGAACTTACAAAGAACTTGCTAATACTTTTATTCTGCAAAGTATATTGAGATTAGTACACAGTGTAATCAAGGCAGCCAAGCTAGCTGTAATGAATGAATCAATCACATTAAATGAAAGTTGAAGGCAATTTTTCCAAATGAAAAAATCTAATTTGCCCAACATAAGGGTGGCTGTAGAACCAAAGAAAAAGATCACTTTCTAATACCTGGACAAGGACCGATGTTTTGAATAACTCTTTGATATTAATTGTTTGTTATGAATAATTCTTTGATAATAATAATGCAGTAAAAGTTCACTGACTGCCAGATGAAATCCTACAGGAGAAAATCCAGTGGTTTAAGAAGTTACCACCTTCAGCCTTCAGTTTAAGGCTATATGAAATACACTTGAATTATAGTTTCTTGATTACTCAAGTTAGCCCACCTTAGTTCACTTCAAGAAATCTTAGGAGAATACACTTCTGCTAACATGGGTCAATGCTAACTTTTTAAACTGCTTGAGTTCTATTCACAATAGGCTCTCTCTCCATACCTCTATCTTTAGTCTGAAACAGTGAATAAAATAATGCTTTCTCTTAAGCAATGCCATCTCCTAATATTCTCCTAAGAATATTAGATGTGCATAAACACCAAGGACTAGACCATACCTATTTAACATCCATAAGCAATTCAGTAACCAGTTTCTGCCCTCTAAGGTCCTTGCTAGTCTGCTAGCTTCAAAATCATTCTTTTATTTATTTCTCAACAGCACAATAAATCCTGAATTATCTTCTGCCAAGTAAATAGTGCAGCTTTGAAATAAACACTTTTTGCCACCAGTCTCCTCACATCCTGACAGTGAGGTCACTCTTCAGAAATAGGAGCTCTTGGTTTGAATCAGTGAGTCAGTGAACACGAAATTTGAGACACCAGTACCGGCTAAGATAGTGAAATCTGATGATGATTCTTTACGACATACATGCCTATAACTTTTGGTCAGATGTGATAATACGAGCTTCTGAATGACTCACCTTCCTATCTGGTGGTAGATCTCTCTCTCTAATGATATAAACATGTATTTGGAATATAACACATTTTATGTATTTCTTGGTGAAGAGATTTATTCTATAAGTGTAAAACTGGAACAATTAAATATAATGTACCATAAAGAAATATCTTTTAATAAAGAAATAATTTTCTCTTTATGACTGTACATTATAGTTACTATAAGGCCTTTGTAGTAAGATTCGGCCCCATTTCAAATCTCATCTACCTTTAGCTAAGGTAAATGAGTTCCCCATTCTCCATCTAAATTTCATCTTAGCTTTCTTATCTCAACTAGATTGGCTTTGAGCATATAACGTGGGTAGTTTTGGGGTGTTTTTTTACTTATTCTTTAGCAGTTAAAAAAAAGCTTTGGTTTGCTATAGGCTCAGTCCTTATCGCTTCCAGTTAAACTAAGAGATCATTTCTGATGACTGCAACCATTCATGGTATGTAGCACTTTCTATTTCAAAATGAGTGACTAATGAACAATCTTTTAACGTCATTATCTTTCCCCCTAAATAGTAATATATACTTGATAATGACCTTTTGCAGCCTCACTGACAATGGAAGGATCCTGCCACCCATCTCTTCCTCGCAACACTTTATGTTTTATATTTGCAACCAGTTTATTTACCTTTCAGCTTTCTCAACAGATATTTTACCCTTGTTCAAGTTCCAACAATATCCCAAATTGGAATATGACTGCAGATTCAGACAGCTCCCAGAAAAGCCTATCAGGAATCTGGATTAACACTTGGACCTTCAGAAGTTCCATAAATTAAATGTCTTTTGCACTCATCTTAAATGGTATATATTTGTTCTTTCTTCTCTGATTAGCCTCTTGGATATGACATATATGCTCAAAACAACAATAAAATAGTATCATAAATTTCAAACCAAAGAAAAAAAAGAAGCATCTTGTAAGCAAGGACATGAATGGCTGTACATGGATTATAGAAACTGTGCAACTGTGACAACAAAACTGGCATTATGACATTTGGTCTTCATTTTGGTGGTCATTTCAAAACCCATGCAGTTTTACCATATTTAAGAGGACACTAACTAAACTATGAAGATAAATCTGACATAAATTTTCCTGTTTCACCTGGCCTTGGATATCGTCCCAAATCATGGTTTAAAAGACAATAAAACAAAATAATTCAGCCTACACCTCTCTTTTTAAATAGAACATGATTTTTGTTTGATGATTAGAAAAAAACCAACCAACATCATCATCTTTCACGTGGAATTCAAGTCTGCACACTTCTAGCATAAGAAGACATTTCTGTGCAGCCTGCACAGGGCACCAAAGTTTCAGAGAAGAGTTCAGATACATTTCTGAACTGAAATTTCTAAATGCCTTTTACTCTGTAGCAGCATGGTTCATGAAGTCAGATACACTGGTTCCCATTCTGAAGCTCCAAATTCCTTCCTTTCACAGCACAGAAAGTTCAGGTCACTAGCCCAGCTTTCTTGTACATTGCCCACAGGCACAGATGCCTAAAAGCATCTAAGACCTCTAACTTTAAACAGCTAAATTGTTTATTGCCTACAGCCTTTGCCTGTAACAGCATTTCCTTTCAAAGCCTATAGACCCTTAACATTGTAAGCTGTTTTGTGAGCTTCACATATTACAGTAATCCAGTTTTTTCCATTTTCTCTTCCAGGAACAGTGCCAAAATATTTACTTTCTCTGGAAACCCACTTGTCTAAGGAAATGCATGTTTTGATTTATATCTTATGGTTTATATTTTTAACTTATGTGTTAACACTGATAATTAATAGGCTAAGGCCGGTCCTTTCACACTCTCATGGATTATAGAAAGTACATTAAATCTTGGAATCTTGCAGAAGTTAGCAGCTCTGTCTCCATCAGATCTGTTCATCCCAGAAATCAATAAAGATTTGAAGAATGTATTTACCCTAAACACACACATAAGAGTTTATGAATGAGACACAGCTCTAATTTAAAACTGTCTCTGCAGACAGATGCCATGAATTATTTTTAGTAGTTACATCTTGGGCAGAGGCCTAAAAGCACTTACATATA
Source organism: Athene noctua (assembly GCF_965140245.1). Classification (NCBI taxonomy): domain Eukaryota; kingdom Metazoa; phylum Chordata; class Aves; order Strigiformes; family Strigidae; genus Athene; species Athene noctua. Next base: position 218,585,910 of record NC_134037.1, read on the forward strand.
TACTTGTACATATAAATTCAAAACTGAGAATCTCAAAATCTTCCCTCGGTTTCTGTATAACTGTTTAAACTCTGCAGGTTCCTCACGTGTCTTAAGTTTAAATGTGTGCCTAGAAAGGCAACAGTCTTAAACAGTGAGGTAATTTGGTGCAAGCCTGACTGTGATCAGCAATTAAGCACTCCTCTGCCTTTTTCCATCACAGGCTAAGTCTCATAGGCAGTGAAATCTAGGTGCAGGCCCAAAATGCAGGTGTGACAACTCCTGTCTTTTGAAATAGGTCAGTGGAAGTGGCAGTCAATCAAATGTTGCATCAGGGAATAGCTAATTGATAAAAATACCTGCCCACTGATAAATCATGGCATCAGGTTTCTCACAAAATGGAATGACGTTTCTTATAAAACAATCTAATGGTCATATGGCTCTCCCAGGAAGAAACTTAATTACATTTTTATGGTACAATAAACTTTGAAGTTCTTGCTGTAATAGCTGGCACCTCTTTGGGAAATGAGATGGAAAGCATCTGCCCTCAAAACAGACCATCCGCTGTTTAAGCTGACTCTCTAGAGACATAGATTTGAATCTCTTAGGTAAAGAATGGTATTCAATCCAACCACCTATTTCTTTCCCAAATGCTCCAACATCTACACCAGTGCATGAAAAGGTACACTCTGCTGAAACAGTAAGGAGAGGAATCACTAACAACTTGCTGAGGTCCTATTGCACTTTGAGAATTTTGCACACGTATGTTAGGCTTACTCAGTGCAACTGTGATCGATTAGGCCAGTGGGGACATTTAACATAAACATGCCTGATATAAACACGTGGGATTCAATCTGCCCAAACCTGTTTCTATAATATAAATGGTCTACATGTAAGAGAAATTTGAGGCTTCTATTACTTTAGTAGAGAAATAATTAGTCCAGTCAATGGACTCTAGAAAGCTATTAGTCTCATCCTGGGGTGGACACTCACATTTTATCATCTGTTTATCTCTCCAACTCTGAATAGCTATCTATTATATCTAGCTCTAGATATAATTTAATTAGATCTAAG